>NC_053116.1:11572172-11777172 GCF_010015445.1 Perca fluviatilis
GTCGGATCTATCCTTTTTTCTCCCTACCAAACAATTTTACATGTAAAATAATAAACCGCTAAGGCCCTTCTTTGGCACTGTGGTTGCTGTGAAGTTACGACTTGATCTGCGTATGTGTGTGTCTGTAGCACACGTTGTCAACTTGTAAACCCGGATGTAGAATGAGCAGGAAAGTGAATATTTCCGGTCACCCACTTCCATTGTGTGCTCCTGTTCCTCCAGGTGAACTGGGTGTCCAAAGAGTGGGCAAAGAGAGCAGCACTTCCCTCTCACGTTGTCACCATGTTGGATAATTTCCCCACAAACCTTCACCCCATGTCTCAGTTCAGTGCTGCCATCACGGCTCTGAACAGCGAGAGCAGCTTTGCACGGGCCTACTCTGAGGGTGTCCACAAGTCCAAGTACTGGGAGGTGAGTTCACATTGAGCTCATGTTAAATTAGGCTGGTGGGCTTGGGACTAGGGTGAAAATGTTTGTCCAAAGAGGGATATCTTGACTACTAGATGCATTTTTCATTGAATGTGGTACATCCTTTTGTGGGGGTTCTCTTAGTTTGTCTATGAAGACTCCATGGACCTGATTGCCAAGCTGCCCTGCATTGCTGCCAAGATCTACCGCAACCTGTACCGCGAAGGCAGCAGCATCGGAGCCATCGACTCGAACCTGGACTGGTCCCACAACTTCAGCAACATGCTGGGCTACAGCGATGCCCAGTTCACTGAGCTGATGAGGCTCTACCTCACCATCCACAGGTGCAACTATTGGATTACAAACGCGCTTTGATTTTCAAAATGGGATCTCACCATTTTCTGAGAATTTATCCTCACTTTCTCTTTCTAGTCTTGCATCAAAGTTCTGCTCTTTTAATGTAAAATGTCGAGCTTGAAGCAATTTGAAGAACCGGACACTAGTTCAAACAGTGATCTTTTTCTGTGCCCAAGGACTAAGATTCTTTATTCATTTTAACATGTTCAAAAGAGTCTAAAGCAAAACATAAAAAAAACATTTGGATTTAGAATATTAAACATGTAATGTGAGATAAGGCACCTTGCATGAAGGAACATTGGTCTTGATTGTTTAACCATGCCATGTATGGTCATGTTAGACAAAGTTTGTGTGGTGCAACCTCTGCTGTTCTTACAACAGTCCTGCAATCCTGAATTGGCTGCTTCCCACTTTGAGTTCAAAGAGGTACAATTAATCGCCTAAATACTGGATGATATTTTACACAACCTATAAGTTTGATTAAACATCAAACTTGTGAACTAAGCCGAACATATGCAGTCAAACTGACACAATGTCAGAGTAAAGGCACTAGAGTGCTTGAGGTCCTCGCATTCAAACTGCACATGGAGTGGACAAACGTACTGTTCACACATAGGGAGGTAAATGGCCACTCTTCACATTTGGATCAGTGTTGAAATAGTACTAGTCCAGTATAATCATTTTAATTTCAGGCTGCTTTAGAATTTTTGCTTTTTGTTTTGAAAATTGTGGAGTTAACATGTTTAGACATTTTTTTTAAATTTATTTTTTTTAATGTTACAGTGACCACGAAGGGGGCAATGTCAGTGCCCACACCAGCCACTTGGTGGGTAGTGCCCTGTCTGATCCCTACCTGTCCTTCAGTGCTGCCATGAATGGTCTGGCTGGTCCTCTGCATGGCCTGGCCAATCAGGTTTGTACCAAGAAAATCCTTATTTTCACCTTAGGAAGATCCAATTTTGCTGGCTTCAGAAGTCAGTGTAGGGCAGTATTTAGTTTGGTACCCAACCCTTGTCACAGTAGGTGTAAATGATCGATGGCTGAATTCCTTTTTGCTGCCTTGGTGTCATGGTCCTGGTGTTGTGCATGCTGGCTCACTGTCACACTGGGACACTTGAACAGATCTTTAATGTTATTAGTTACACCTGTGCTTTTCAGTCAAAATGTCTGCTGTGAAAAAAGCCTATTGGGAGAATTTCATATCGGCTCTTTTCCACGTGGCATGACAGTTGAAGATGGAGAGGTTTATTTTCTCCTCACTGCGGTGAAACGCAGCAGGTGAACAGCACTGGGGACTAAAATAAGGACCCAAAGGAAGACGAGTTTTCAGTTGTCACACAGTTGAATTGTGAAGCTTACTTGCCCTAATTGACTCCTCGGCTTGTTTGCCAGTCGTTTGGGGAGTGTCATCCCTGCCTCATTAAGCCCATAAATTGTCAAATTCCTTGTACCACCTTCAATAAACCTTGCCATACATTTTCTTATTAGCTGATTAGTCGCAATTGTATGATTCAGCTGCCTCTTCTACACTGTCTGACAGCGCCCAAGTAGCTCCTGTTAATAAGCGCTCAAGATGACAGTTTTGGCTCAATTCCTAGTTTGCTCACATACTGATGATTTTGACAAATTGCCAGAATTTTATTGTAGAATGACTTGGGGCTTCTTTCAAACATGATGCTGACATTTAAAATTCCCAGAACTCATACAGAGGAGAGTGAGTGTGTGTGCAATAGTTGACTAGTTTCCGCTACACTCCCCTGCTCTGGGATTATTTTTTTACTGAAAAGCAGCACAAGCTGCAAGTATTATGAAAAAGTTTCATAATTGTGTACTTTGTGTGCTTTTAGAATTAATGTTATTTGTGTGTAATGACCATACTCACAGTTTTTAATTAAATTCAGTTATGACTCACAGTTTTTAATTAAATTCAGTTATGACTCATCAATGTGTATATTTCTGCATGTCACAGGAGGTGCTAGTGTGGCTGACCGCCCTGCAGCAGGAGTTGGGCGGAGAGGTGTCTGATGAGAAGATGAGAGATTACATCTGGAACACACTGAAGTCTGGAAGGGTAAAGACACACACATTCCTCAACCAATTCTGGTCATTATTATAAACACATTTTTTTGCCCTCACATTTAGTAATTTCAGCATAACCCTCGTAAGGATGTCATGGGTCATATCTGCCATACTGCCATAGTTTTTTAAGGATGACTTGCTCAATTAGATAAGATTACAAAGATGTATTAATCCCCAACGTAGAAACTCATTTGCCACCAAATCAACTCAGGCAGACAACGAACATTATATATGTTCCATTCACAGTACACAAAAAATACACAGTACATCAAATGAATAACAAGATGAAGAGCCATTTGAGACATAATTGCATGATTAATAGCTGAGAAACGTGCTCCATCTCAAGACCACATCTAAAAGTGTTCCTTAAAAATCGGACCGCTGCTGCCCTCTGTGTCATTCAGTAGAGAACTGAGGCATCTTTAGTCGCTCACTGAATGAGCTTCTGAGTCCGTTAAAAACACAGGAGTATGGATTGCCTTCAAAATACAGAACTGATTTTAATTTGGCCTTGCAGTGACAAGTGAAGGGAGTCTGGAGTAAGGTCGTTTACTGAGCCAGCCTTTCTGATCATTGATGATCCTGTTTTTACCATTTGCATTGATGCTTCCCACCCAGCAGAGCACAGCATAAAAGAGGACACTAGCTAATTCCCTGATAATAAAAAACAAACCAACATGAAGAAGCTTCTTGCTGATATCAAAGAAGAATAGTCTTGACTGGGCCTTGTTGAATACATCAGTGTTTATTCCCAGTTTAATTCACTATCCAGGTAGACACCAATAAATGTATTCGTTGACCCTTCGTTTAAAAAACATTTCCCAAAACCAAAGGAGATTGGGCATTAGTCATAAGGGCTCTTTGCCTTTTTTTTTTTTTTCTTTTTTTTTTTTTTTTTTTTTAGGGCTGAAACGATTCCTCGAGTAACTCGAATAATTTGATTACTAAAAAACCTCGACGCAAAATGATTTGCCTCGAAGCTTTGTTTAATCAGTGTTACCAATGTTGTATAGCATGAAATCCAATATATAAATGAAAATAGGTTAAGCATAACTTGTGTATATACTTATAGGCCTATATACAGATCAGTCTCTGGTTGAAACTTGTAGTTCTGAAAGTTAAGTTTGTCAACTTAAGGTAATGTTTAATGTATGCCTTAGTTTGAGTTTTTTATTTTTTTTTAAACAATGTAATCTGTCACTTAAAGGTGCTCTAAGCGATGTTGGGTGACGTTACTTCTTGTTGACGTTCAAAGTATTTTCAAACAAAACGAAGACTAGCTCGCTCCTCCCTCCTCCCTCATCCCGTCCCCTCCTGTGAGGAGATGTTTGCTGTATGTGACAAAAAATGTTGTAGACTAAAAAACGTGCGACATCGCTTAGAGTACCTTTTTTAAATGCATTGTTTTTTGAGAGATGATATTTTAAGCAATGTAGGCAATCAAAATGTTGCTTTTTCTGAAATTAAACCAAACTCTTGTATATTATGGTAGAATATTAATACTTTTTTTTTATTATTAACACTTAACTATTCTAAAAAATGCTATGCAAAGATTACAAGTAGTAAAAGGAGTAGTTGAGGTAAATGTTGCCGTCTTTCTTCGTAGGTCGTGCCAGGCTATGGCCATGCTGTCCTGAGGAAGACTGACCCACGTTACACCTGCCAGCGTGAGTTTGCCCTGAAGCACCTGCCCAACGACCCCATGTTCAAGATGGTCGCCCAGCTTTACAAGATTGTGCCCAACGTGCTCCTGGAGCAGGGCAAGGCCAAGAACCCCTGGCCCAATGTGGACGCCCACAGCGGAGTGCTGCTGCAGGTAAGACGCGTGCTATGGCTTTTGATCGTGCATCGGTCATCCCAACTACCGATCCCGACATGCCTGACCTCTCTGTCCCTCTTTCCGTGCAGTACTATGGAATGACTGAGATGAATTACTACACTGTGCTGTTCGGTGTGTCCCGAGCCCTCGGCGTGCTGGCTCAGCTGGTGTGGAGTAGAGCCCTGGGCTTCCCCTTGGAGCGCCCCAAGTCCATGAGCACAGATGGACTGATGACACTGGTGGGAGCCAAGTCAGGCTGAAGAAGCACCTGAAAAGAGCTGGGGGTTAGTGTGAAGGGTGGGAGGAGGTGGAAACATCAAAAAGCAGACATAGGTTGCCCCCCCCCCCTCCCCAGTCATTTCCAACCCCAGGGATTCAATGGGATTCAAAGAGACAGTACGCTTTTAATGTCATTTCACAAAAGAAGGGCCTTTTTAAATCGTCACACCGTTAGCGTATTGAGTGCGTTTAGTTAAGTTTTCCCCATCAGGAACATGAGAGGTGAAAACGTCCGACACATATACACGTAACCAATAGTAGGCTCAAACTATTCTACCATTCTAAGTCTGCTAGCATTGCTAAGAATTTCCCTATGTGCAGTGCCTGCTTGTTTGTCATTGGGCACTGGGTCTGAACTATGAATAGGCAGTGGCATTCAAAGGGACTTGTGGGAGTGAATTTTCTTTGTATTCGTTTGAAGATCTTAAGTGAAATACCTGAGTCAACCGTTGCTACTTTTGGCTAATGTGGAGATTTGTTTTAGAGGATATCCCCCAAGCAAAACATCTTTTTTTCCCCCCTCCCAATTCAGACTGCACTTAGTTTCTTCTATGCAATGTCCCCAGATGTCACCCCACCCAGTCTAGCCACGGGTTTCACTCCCATTTATGAACACTCCAGTTTAGAATAAAGGCCCTTACCACTAAAATTAACTAAGCTGTTCAAGATATACACTCAAAAACATGAAAATCGGTTAAAAGATACTGCCCCTTTAAATCTTTGGTCTCTCCTTATTTTTTCCCCAACTTGTAGTTTTTTTTCTTCTTCTTTTTAGTGATGACCTGTATAGCCTCTATGATCAAAATAACTGTCTTGTCTATATAGAAAGAAATTTTTCTTCGTTAACATGCTTTCCTGTTTTTAATGGGTCTCTCTGCTCAAAGGGTCTTCTGAATGATAGAGAATCAAGACGAATGTACAGTAACGGTAACGATAGCATAAAGATTTCGAGCAAAGGGTGTTGTAATTGGCCTGTAGTAAATCCTTAAGAGCAAGCTTGAATAAAAAGTGGGGATGGGGGGGCTTTGTATTTGTTAAAGTCCTGTCTTTTTGAGTGTATGTTTGTTACTTTATCCCCACAGGAGAGCGCTTTAAACAACTACTCCAAAAGGAGCACTTGCTTGATTGGATTTCCTAACTTGTAGTAGTAAAAATCCCACCCCCAGGTTGATTGTGTCCCTTTTTTAGTATTTAGTTGTTGTTGTTTTTTTGGGTGTTGAATATGTATAAAAGTATAATCATTGTGTTATCATTTTGTGGTTTTTATTTATACTTTGTGTACATAGGTATATATATGTATAGCTTGAATGTATAAGCGATCACTTGCTTGTAATAACCACAATGATGACAATAGTTTACCAACAATGTAGTAGTGTCCAGTCTCACTGTAATGTTCAGTCTCATTGGTCACGGCCGTGGAACTGAAATTCTGACAACGAACAAAAAGAAAAACCGCAGCTATCTTGTATATACACGATCTCTTGCCTAGCTCTGTGGGCAGGTGCTTTTTCAGGTGTTTCACTTGAATGTTTCAAGCTTGCTCTTAAGTTCTGGGTTTGTCGACACTCCAATTGTGTGTAGTTTTAAGTTCTCGCATCTTTCTTTTCGTGTGCTCTTGCCGTGTTAGCCAGTAGGTCACTCAGATGTTTAAATCTCTCTGCTACCATCTTTCTTCTGGCTTTTTCAGGTGCGCGTGTGTGTGTTTTATTGTAGCGTACCGCCTTGTGGTGGGTTGTTCAAGAGATATATATTTTGATCATAGAGGAGCATAAAGGTTGTACGTGATAACTGGGAGAATTCATTGCTGTTGGATTCAGAGAAACACTTTTGGGAGGGGACTGGATGGGTCAAAAGGGCAAGATAACAAAATAAAGGGTTTTATTAACACTTGTTTGGTCTCATTTTCTTCATGGTATGGAAATGGGCCTGTAAAATGAAGGTCATTTGCTCTTACAGTAAGGACATTCCAATGATGTATTTATTTCTAAATGAGCTGCATTCACAACCACTGAAGAGCGAGGTCAGGGCCGTGTCCTCGTGATTGATGGATTTCTTCCGGGTTTTTATGGAAGTTCCTGTCATGTCTATAAGGATGACATTACACTGAAAAAAAACCAAAAGTTGCTCTATTAATGAGCAAATTCTTGCTGTGTAAACACCTGAGTCTCTTGTTGAGACATGTAGCATCAGACAATTTATTTTTGGTAAACCTTTAAATGCAATATCCAGAGACAAAATCAGTATTTCTGGCAATACCATAACCCCTGTCATACATTCAGTTCTGTATCATCCTCTGGGATGAGATACATTTGGTGAGGCCTGAGTTTTGTGTAATAAATACAATTGCCATGATCAAGAAAGAAGATAGGTCCAAATACCCACCTCTTCTATGTGCTGTTATTAATAACTGGCCCACATACCGTCACCCTGCTCTGGTTTCTCGTGCCGGTCAGCTGCCTTTCCGAGACCCGTGTCCTCCTGACTGTATACTGTCTGTGGCGTCAAAGTGAAGCCGTGCTAAGAAACCTCAGTCCTAACAAGCTGCTAAAGCTCCATCTAAGTGTATTTGACTATAAGCTTAAAGGTTAGTGTTGCAATCAAATAACTGATCATGTACAGAAAGGAATCCCATTCCTCTGACCAATTTGCAAATGACTTAATAAAAACTGCACACTAAGAAACAAATTACACCCTACTTTTTTATTTATTTAAATAAAGCTCTGAAATACACACATTATTTACAAAGATACATTTTAGCTTGCAACAGAAAACATGAAAGGACTGCAAAATGTTGGCAATGTATTGTAGCAACTCTTCAGCCAGTGATGGTAACAAGTCTCCATCCTTTTAGTCAGTACACACTGGGATACCACTGTTCACACACCTGCAGTTTGACAGTTCATGTTGAAACATACTGTGGGGATGATAGAGGGCTGAATTGATCACATAATACTCTATATATTTCTAATTCCAAAATAATTTTTCTATGTTTTGGATTTAATCTTTGAGTATTGGCACCTACAATAATACAACTTCAAATTAAATGTGTATGCAACAAAGTGAAAATAAAACATCTCTAGCAAAAAATAAACATTGGTGGTAAAGATTCATTCTTATGATGCAATATTGTGACAATGTGAACGCCTAAATCCAATTCCAATATAGTCTAAAAGTAGACTTGATCTACTGTTTATTAATCATTTAAGAAATAACTCCATACATTGCATTTTACAATCGTGAACCGCAGACCGTTTTCGATTTAACAAACAGTTTTCATGCAGTGATGATTAACTAACCCTTCATTTCTAATCACCTAACTAGGGATGCACCGATCCGACTTTTTCAGTCCCGATACCGATGCCTGGGCTTTGTCTGTCGATACCCGATACCGATCTGATATCGTTGTTGAATTAATAATACACTGTATACCTTCCTTCCACCATGTGGAAGAGACTAAAGGCACCAGACTTTCCTAACTAAACATTACTTTCCTAACTAAGACAAAACAACGTAGATGTAATGTATTGAATTCTTATTTATTTGTACACTCAACTCTTCCAGCATGCGACTCGCGTGCGACAGGGAAAAAAAAAAAGTCCCAATCCAGCTATTCTGTCAACATCGGGACCGATGTCCGATCTTAATATCGGATCGGTGCACCCCTACACCTAACCAACAGAGAAAATGAACCACATTAACTTTGAAGCCAAAATCCAGCTTGGAGCATGTGGATATAATGAAGTGCCTATTAGGACGGTCACACACATTCTTGATACTTGACCTTTCACAACTTCAACACCGTCAGCTCTATATGGCAAATACAATCAATGAACTTTATGAGCCCTTTGTCATGGAATAATGTCACGGGCTACTGATATATGAAACATAAATCCCATCTAAATGTAGTCATGCACAAACAACGCAACACGTAAACACTATTTTGCCTCCGTTAGTTACATCCATGCATCATGACCAATACAAGTACAAGCTACACCTTCCTAAAAAAGTAAGCATTAAACCCATAGACAATGATTAATGATTGATAATATTTTATTCTACAGCCCACCAGTATATTTTATACCACCACTGTACATGACAGAGAAGTAACATCCTCCTGATGACCATTAGAAGATGGACTGTAAAATACAAAAAGTAGAGATGGGGAACTTTTACAGCATGTACTACAAAGTTCTTGTTATCACTGCAGTAATCAAGCGGATTCTATAACTGTGATTCCATGATTTAAAGCAGATCATTCAGTGATCGTCTGAAAACTAGATATTTATCAAATATAAAGTTGTAGTTCTCCTATATGATCAGTGACATTTTTGTTAATCCCATGTACGGTATTTCACAGTACTCTCTAGCCTGTCAGGTGCTCTTTGTTTGTGCAAAGTTAAGATCACCTCTGTTAATCACTTGACTGATATTAGTGCTGGGCTTTAAAATAAGGTCATATTAAAATTCTCAATGTCCAAAAACTCAATTCTCACAGCACAACAAATTCAAACCAAAGTTCCCAAACCTCAAAGGTGAATTGAGGGCACAGCTAACTAATGAAGAAATGACCTTTTTTTTTCCCTTATGCAAAATGTTGCACTTCTATGCTATTGTCACAACATATAGTGAAAACACTCCACGTCCCAAACATGGCACATTTAATGTGAACCCAAATAAAACAGTAGAAATTTGCAAATGGCCACTGATGAATACATCAAAAAGGATTAAACTAATTATCATTTTGCACCAGGTTACCTACTATAAACAATATAATTAAAACTTAAATTTGATATAAATGTAAAAGGTAAAAGGCAAAGAGTATGCTTTCCTAATAAAGTAAAAGCAGCTTATCCAGGTGCTTCAGTTAATTTAAAACTAGACACACTTTGACTTGATAACGTGTCAGTGCGGCACATAACCTTGAGTTCACAGTGAACTGTAAGACTTGATCCCTGTTGAAAGAAAGTCTGTGCCTTTTTCTAAAAAAAAAAAAAATAAATAAATGTTTTGGTCAGTGTCACAGTGGTGTTTGTTTAAAATAATAGTCAACTCTCTGCCATTAGTAACATGATGTTGCAAGGATTTACTGTTTGGTTTACATAAATACAGCTCGTAACTGCCATGGAACGAGAGCAATGGTGGGTTCCTTTTGCTAAACGAGGATCCCGTAAGTGGAGGTAGACAGAAAGTGGACAGACTTTACACAAGGAGGAGATAAGCAAGAATTTGTTGAGGCAAGAAGTCCAAGAGTTGGATGTCTAACGTCTACAGGAGCCATGATATCTATGTGGAGACTCAAAGTGATGGGCGACTGAGCAGCATCATGCAGGTTGGCGTGGATAAAGGGAATAAAAGGTTGTTATGGTTTAAGGCCAGATGAGAACGTACAGCTACCGAGATCACGTCTGATGCACCTCGTGAAACATCAGCTCTCGTGGGATACGAGTCTCTGGGCCGTAGAGCTTACTGGCTCGCCGCTCAAACGCAGCGACATTCTGCTTTACAACCTCATCGAAGAACATGGTGGCTAACTGGGAGTGCAGCAAAGAGCGGAACTCAAAGGATATCTGTTAAAGATACAAAGATAATGATCTCTTTAGTATATACCATAGAGAGTAGACGAGTCATAAAATACGGCAACAATAGAAGGGGAATTCAATAGTTTCAATAGCAATAGTTTAACTATGATATGCTTATTTGCTTTCTTGTTACGGGTTAGATGAGAAGATCAGAATCAAAAAGAGACAGCTAGCCTGGCTCGGTCCAAAAGTGACAAGGTTTTGTCTTTAACTATTTCAGTTTTCACCACAAGAAGAAGTAAGCGACAGGCTACTTACAGAAAAGTCTACCGTGCAGGTGCGAGGGTAACCAGGAATGCCAGGACTAAAGCGCCATATTGTCTCCAGGTGATTGAACAGCTTTCCATCCGTACACACTGCCTACAAACACAAACAAAAACAAACCCAAATGAAAAACTCCGTGATCAGAAATCACAAATTTTGAGCAATGGGTGCTTGTTGACATGACAAACATTATTCGCTGCAACTAAAAATTGTGTCGGGTGTTTCAGTATGCTAAACTTTCAGGTTATTCCCATTGCAGCAATATCAACATACACCTGCCATCCATAGATTCTACGTTAAACGTCAGATGTATCGTCATTCACAGAACCGACAGACTCAGTGAAGCTACTGGCACTTACTTTGACTAGATGAGGCCGAACACTAGAGATCATAGATGTGTATCTCTCGACCACTGGAGGGAATCCCACTTCAAGTTGGGCTTTGGAATGGCCTGCTCTTTTCACGATGGTCTGCGACTTCTTACACCAGGGCACAAAGTGCTTGTAGTCGTCAACATTGGCCACCACATCATACATTTCCTGCATCGAAAAGCTATGACAAAAAGCAGTGAAAGGTTAAAATAATAATAATTAAAATTAAAAAAAACACTTAAAAATAAGTTATTATTAGTTCATAATGGAAAATTACCCAAGTATCCTACGCTCGGAGTACTCCTTCCTTTTGTTGGTGAAACTGATGAAGTTTCTGCTTTGGGGAACAGCTGTCATTGTGTCCCAGTCTTGAAGGCAAAGCACTCTGGGAGTTCTTGTCATCAAAATGCCACATGACGACAAGTGTCTAAAAGGTAAGAGGAAATGTAAGCCTGTAAGCCACATTCTGGAAAGAGTGCAACCTGCCACAGTCACAGTCCACAACATTCCAGTTTCCAGATAGTAAAGTCAATGAGTACACATAATACACTAGCCCAGGAGGTATTGGAAGGTCTCTGTGTTGTGTTGTGTTGTATTGTGTGACTGTGCTGGTATTTTCTTGAGTTAAACGTTTTTCCCCCCCCATTGAACACAATGTATTTTATTTTGAAACACACTGCACACTGGTAGGGAGAGGGATTTCTAGACTGCACGTTCTGTCCTTATGTCCACTCATAAAAAACAGCTCATACCTTAGGGACGGTGTGACAGAAAACGTTGGTGGTTTTGAAACCGTGACTTTTTCAAACCATGGTATACCTTGAAAACGGTAACTGGCCCATGTCTACCCTACTCAGAACTGTCGAACAACATAACAGTGTGTTTTCCAGTAGGTAACCTGTAGAATCTGTGTTATGACTAATCGCTAACACGTGTTTTGAAAAATCTATAATTACTTACTGGAGATAGGGATGGCTGATAATGCAGGGTAGTGTTGCAATAACAATATTTATCAATATGATGATGTGATAAAATCATGAAAAATACTTTATTATTAATTGCTGCTTTAGATAAAGTCTGTTTAGGCTCCAAATAAGCTGTCCTCCTCACTCGATTTCTGGCTCCCTTTATAATCTGTGAAATATAGCTTGGTAATATGGACATGGTTTGTGTTGTGTTACCCTCTTTAGCTCTCATCATCTATTTACAATGCTTACATGTTGTCATGGTTACCTCACTTTTTGATATCCAAACCCCTTGCACATAACCCTTTTGGAGCCTTTCAGCAATGGTTGTTGCTGCTGTATGTACAGAGTGTGTGCGCTGGCTGTCATCTCATCAATAACTATACTAATAATATGATCATGAATGATATGATATAGCACACCCCTGACTGGGGATGCACTCAATACAGCCGTATGCTATCTATATTAGCTGATATAGGTTTTAACAAGCAATACTGGATTTATCCAACATTAATTAGTTATTCCTTTCCTTATGACAGGCTGATTTTGAAATTTTTTTGATTTTAGTAGAAACTTACATGTCAGTATTGCATTTGTCAAATTAAAATGAATGAAGCTGTTGTGGTCTGTTTATTTAGGGAAAACAATAAACCTTTTTGTGATAACCATGTCCGAGAAGCATCTGTACTTCAATATTGGGGAGAAAATTCTGGATATTGCTAGCTGGATTTAGTAGCATATTGGTCCATCCCTGAGGTGCAGGTGTCTGCCACTTGAATACGTATTCATTGTCAATCAAATCTAGACTGTGACACTAGCTACCAGGGGATCAACGTTATTGAGAAACGTCACACTTTAGAGATAAAAACAAACTACTCTGATGTACAGCTTGTCACCTTCCCACCCTTTAGCATTCGATCCAAAGGAGACACAGTGGCAGTGACTCTGTATTGGAGGACTCGCTTTGTGTCGGTCATTATAATAATAATAGACTCCACTGTTTCCATGACAGACTGACCTGATGTTTTGTCGCAGGCATCCTCTGGGCACCGCTGCACGACACGAGCGAGGGGTGCCCACAGTGGCAATCTGGAGAAAGTCACTAAACGTCCGCACACCCATGGGTAACCGCCGGGCACCGGCCGTGGCTGCCATCAAACCAGCCACTCAGTTCAAGGAAGGGAGATCCTGGGTCGGAAAAGCTGAGCCCGGGGTCTGGTCCAACTAGACCGGGCTTCAATGTTCCAGACCAAACACCCTACTTTAGTACGGGTATAATAATAATAATAATTCACACGTAGCGTTAGTAGCTAACTCTAACTGCTCAGAGTAGCTAGCATTCGCTGGCTAGTTGACTACCGTCAATTCAACAGCGTCTCCTGTCGCCTTTAGCTAGAGCTGTCAGCTGCTAGCGTAGCAATAGCTAGCAAGGTTTCATAACATCCATGGACCAAACGCGACTTACAGCCGCGTTCCTCTATTTGTTTTAAGCAATACTCACATTACCCCAAGTTTCGAGCCACAAACTTGCTATGAATTTAAATTAGTTTGGGTTTTAAGTATTGTGAAATACCGTCCAGCTGCGAACGACCTTCTGCGGCTAAATAAAACGCCGGTGGGACAAACTGTTCCTTTCTTCTATGCGGCTGTAGCCAAACGGCCCTGCAATGAAATGCTGCCTCCCACTGTGTTGGAGTTACCATGCACAACTGGATTCTCGCGATATCAAGATCAGTATTTTTTTCTTTTTAAAAGAAAAAAATATTCAATGTCCTGTTTGTGGTAGAGTCTACCACAAACAGGACATTGAATTTTTTCTTTTTTTCTTTATAGAGATATATATATATATATATATATATATATATATATATATATATATATATATATATATATATATATATATATAATTATTAATATGATTATTATTAGTAATTAGACAACAGAGCAAATATAATCTGAAATGGAAGTTCCAACTGTATCTCACGGTTTGCGAGTATTTCCATATATGTCAATGGTATTTCCCAGGATGGCGAAGGCATGTCCCGTCCTACTCTGATTGGCTTACCTAGATTCTTATCTTGACTCTAACCAGTCCCACTCCTCTTGCCTAAATCTAACCAACCCAACCAGAGCAGGCAATGAGTACTAGCCAATCAGAGGTAAAGTAGGACAGGTAATGCCTTCCCCATGCTTCCGCCATCCTACCATCCTACCATCCTAGGAAAAACCTTTTATATATGTCAATGGGGGGAAAAAATTGGTTCACGGTTTGTGGCCAAACACAGCTTTTAAGTATTTTCCCAAGCTACAACAAACTCTGCTCAATAACAAATGTGTTATAAAACTTAATTTAATAGTTCTGGTGCCCCTAAATCTAAACATTTCCCTTGACCTCGCAGGCACTTAATGAGTGCTCTAAATACATCCATGGTGCAATCCATGTTGTCGCCTCATCTTAAATGATTATACCGTTTTCTTCCACACGATGGCGCCATTTCACCGATGAGGCGAAAACAGACCGCCCCGCCTGTAGGCGGACCAGTACAGTCGTAGCCTGTATCGTCAGACGAGACATTGGATACAGACAACAACAGTGACAGTCAGATCAAGACCGCATTTCTGTATGCAACCAGCTATGGGTGTAGTCTGACAAGTGGAAACAGTAGCGCACCGCAATATACCTCGAAGTTTTATCCTCATGAAGGAGCTCCGTCCTGGCTGAGTTTGGGAGATGGGAGTACTAAATATTGCAGACCAGGTACGCCGAGAGAAAAAGCGCTCCGTGTTTGTGCTGTGGCGCAGTCTAGTTGCTGGGAAAGCCCTGCTCTTGTGCGCAACATACAACGTCTTATTCGTTGAGCAAGTTGTTTAATTTTTAGCTAATTGGTGCTGCATGTTTATTTACGTTGGTATTGGACACATAATGATGTAATCCCCTGTGATTAGCAATGCTTGGCAAGGTTATCACATACGTTGTTGCAGCTCTCGTCTAGGCCCTGCTCTGGGTCAGGGCCAGCTCTGTAGCAGAATTAGCTGAGACAAGGGCCCGCAGGCCTCAGCCAGGGCTCAGTGTATTTGCTGGAAGGAAACCAGAATTGCACTCTGCTACTTAACGCTACAGTAAACGCACTAAATTCACCATGTATCACCAGGATAGCATATTTAACCATTTCACTGAGTAGTTAAATGCTATAAACAAAATGTGACCTGCTCAGAGAAATCGTAGTGTGATGGATATATCCGAATCGTCGCTCCGGGTTAACGTAATTGTATGCAACGTAACTTAGCAGGTATTTCTGTGTTGCAGCCTCCACTGGTCCAGGCCATCTTCAATCGTAACGCTGAAGAAGTTCAACTATTATTGCACAAACAGGAGGAGGATGTCAATGCACTGGTATGTATTATGTTGGGTACTTTCAGTTACAATGCAAACGGGGTTCGTATCACGAAGGACTTGGGCCCCGTGATCTATATCCGTTAAACATGGAGCTTAAACGTCATGGCCCCCTTAATTGATTATACGTTTATCCCATAGGACCAAGAGCGCCGTACGCCACTTCATGCTGCTGCCTGTGTGGGTGACGTCCATATAATGGACCTCCTCATTGAATCAGGTGAGCGAGCTGTATGCTACTAATACTTGGCTGTGTGTTTAGAATTTGGAGTCCTCTGTGTTAGTGAAATGTGGTGCATACTTTATCCTTTGTCACCACTCCAACAAACACCCCCCTCATTGTCAGTTCACTGTGCAAGTGTTGCCCCCACACACACACACACACCCGTGATAACCCTTAAAATGTTGTTGTTTTTGTCTTCCAGGTGCCACTGTAAATGCTAAAGACCATGTATGGTTGACCCCGTTGCACAGGGCAGCTGCTTCCAGGAATGAAGTAAGCAATAAACTCATATCCCTTTGCCATTTCGAGGAGCCTAATTATCTCGGAGTCAGATGACTTCATTCTCTAATTTCATTATGCATTTACCCACAGTGACTATAGAGCTCATTTAGATATATGCACAAACATATTGTGCTGACTGAAGGAAATGCCGCAAGCTTGCAGATATGATATATGCTTTAAGCTCTTTGTGATTTCTTTCTTCTCCCCAGAGGGCAGTGGGTCTGCTGCTGAGGCGCGGAGCAGAGGCAAACGCACGAGACAAGTTCTGGCAGACACCGCTGCATGTGGCTACTGCCAACCGTGCCACACGCTGCGCTGAGGCCCTGCTGACCCAGCTGAGCAACCTGAACATGGCAGATCGCACCGGCAGAACTGCCCTGCACCACGCAGCTCAGAGCGGGTTCCAGGAGGTGAAACTTGAGTTATTGGCTTCCCTCTTTGAGATTTTCTTAAATCATGAGAACCTATAAGTGGGTTTTTATACTATTTATGTATTTATTTATTTGTTTGTTTGTTTGTTTGTTTGTTTGTTTGTTTGTTTCACAGATGGTGAAGCTGCTGCTGAACAAAGGGGCCAACCTGAGTGCCATCGATAAGAAGGAAAGACAGCCTATCCATTGTGCTGCTTACTTGGGTAAGCAAGTTTCACTTTCTTGCCAATGCTGCACAGCACACACATTCATTGTCAAATAGCAGTAAAAGCTCCTATTGTTCATGACAAGTTTCACTCAAATGAAGAGCAGTAACATTGCCAAGTCCTTGCGTCATAATCTGGGGGTAAAAGACACTACAATCACTGAATGAACCAATTGTTGTCTCTTTTACTTAAACCGCTCTTGGCCACTATTACTTTGAATCTGTCAAATTTAAAATACAATTTGTGTTGGAGGTAATACTGAAATGTTTGCTCCCTTTTTTTTTGTCATTCCCATAGGACATTCAGAGGTTGTTAAGTTGCTGGTGTCCCGCAGTGCAGACAAGAGCTGCAAGGATAAGCAGGGTTACACACCTCTCCATGCTGCTGCGGCAAGTGGTCACCTCGAAATTGTAAAGTACCTACTGAGGATGGGGACAGAGGTGGGTGATTTTACTTTCTTTTTTTTTTTCCATTTCTAATATTGATTTTTTAAACCAGCCCAATTAAGCAGCCACATTGTCTGTTTCATTAAATGTCCCAGGCTGCGTTTCACCAATTGTCTTCTATCATCTGCTGAAATCTGACACATAATTGAAGGTTTCCAGGAATCCTTCCTTTCAGGCTCTAGGCACAGTCTAATCTTGTGTCACGTTTGTGTTTTTTCTCAGATTGATGAGCCTAATGGCTTTGGAAACACTGCACTCCATGTGGCTTGCTACATGGGGCAGGAGGCTGTGGCTACCGAGCTGGTGAACCATGGAGCTAATGTTAACCAGCCCAACAAGTGCGGCTACACCCCTCTGCACCTGGCTGCCGTCTCCACCAACGGTGCACTCTGTCTGGAGTTGCTGGTCAACAATGGGGCAGATGTCAACCAGCAGGTATGAAATGCGCTGAAGAGTCTCAGATGGAAAATACTTTCCTTACTGTTATTTGTTTGTTCCTGTTATTAGTAATCATGTAATTTGGTGACCTACAAGACCTTATACATTATGCTGTTGCCCAATTTCAATTACGTTGTCTCAGAATATGAGGCATAGTCTTTTTAGTGAAACTGGATTCAGTAGAAGTAATTGTATTACTTTAAATTAATAGCAGACAGTTAGTTCAGAAGCACTGCATAGAACATGTAAAAACATGCATAATTTTTGCCTTAATTGAAAGTTGGAAATTCTCAGTTGTCAAACTGGCCCTGTAGCAGCTTTCTGAAGCTTGCTCACTAATGATCAGTGAACTGTGGTTCTATTGTGACTATTGGGTCTCTGAACTACCCTCAGGATGAAATAATGAGTTTTGGTTCTTTTTTTAGAGCAAAGAAGGGAAGAGCCCCCTGCACATGGCAGCCATTCATGGACGCTTCACACGCTCTCAGATCCTCATCCAAAACGGTAACTGATGACCGATCCGTGAGAAAATGTTGGTCCTGGCCTTTCTCTCTTCCTAATGGGTCTTTCATTCACTCCCTCTTTCTTTACTTTCCACCAGGTGGGGAAATTGATTGTGTTGATAAGTATGGCAATACTCCTCTCCACGTTGCTGCTAAGTACGGCCATGAACTGCTGATCAGTACTCTGATGACCAACGGAGCAGACACGGCCAGGTATCGGAAAAACCTTAAGTGGTATTACTGATGTGTATAAACGTGCCATCAGGTTGTAAAAACACAATGAAGCACAGCCCTTAATACAAGGAAGCATTCATGTACTGTATATGAGACATGAGGGTACATGAGTTGGGTTTAAATGGGGTTACATTTTTAACATTGACTATTTTCATTTCTAACATTCTGTTTGTATGTTTTTGGCATTTCTAGACGTGGGATCAATGGAATGTTCCCCTTGCACTTAGCTGTGCTGTACGGGTTTTCAGACTGTTGTCGCAAGTTACTCTCCTCAGGTTTGTCTTTGTTCCATAAAAGTTTGCACTCCGATTTAACATAGAAATCTTCCGTCATCGATGTTTCTTCATTACTCTACAGGTCAGCTGTATAGCATAGTTTCATCCATGAGTAAGGAGCATGTACTTTCGGCTGGGTTTGACATAAACACCCCTGACAACTTTGGGAGGACCTGTCTACACGCTGCTGCCTCTGGAGGGTAAGATGCAGAATCTGTTTTGTCACTGGGATAATAAACTGACCCAAATTGTTTTGGGATTACACGTGATCTGTAACATATATTTATTTTTCCCCCCCCATGGACGCCTTCCTTTACAGAAATGTTGAATGTCTGAACTTGCTCTTAAGTAGTGGTACCGACTTGAATAAGAGGGACGTAATGGGAAGGTGAGTTTCCCCTCATCTGTGTAAGATGTTTTAATTTGCTGCCGCTGTAATCGTGACTTTTTTTTGAAGTGTCACCTAATACATGTAACTATTCCTTAGTCACTGTCATTCTCTCTCCTTGCATTGTCCCTGCAGGACACCGTTGCACTATGCGGCTGCTAATGGGAGGTACCAGTGCACTGTGACCCTGGTGGGCGCTGGCGCTGAGGTCAACGAGCCTGACCAGACAGGCTGTACTCCCCTGCACTACTCTGCCGCCTCCCAAGCCTTCAGCAGGTAGGAAAGCTTGTCTCTCTCCTTCTGTGTTCTCACTGACCTACCAGAAGAAAAACAAAGTACCAAATTGTGTTCAAGTTCGGCAGAAAGTCAACAATGATTGCCTGGTGAAACTGTCGTATTGACAGGTGGATTATTTGGTGAACGAAACAAAAAAAACTCATTACTTGTTCAGTTCAAGCAGTTCACTGAATATTTGGTTTCATGATCAAATTGCATGAGCAACATCAAGCTTTCTTAGATAATCGTAACTATCTGAACAACACACCAAGGAAATGTTGGTTTGCAACGATGTGTATGGTATACTGACTTCGTGTTTTTTTTATTTAACTTTTAAAGGAACACGCCGACTTATTGGGACTTAAGCTTATTCACTGTAATACCCAGAGTAAGGCAAGTCGGTACATATCCTTCTCATCTCCGTGCGTGCTGTAATGCTGCCTGACGCCCCCAGCATTAGCTTAGCCTAGCACAGATCCTGGAGGTAACTGGTTCCAACTAGCCTACTGCTCCCAATAACTGACAAAATAACACCAATGTGTTCCTATTTACATGTTGTGATTTGTATGGTCACAGCGTGTACAAATAACAAGGTCACATGAGACACAGACATCTTCTAATAGTATACATACTGGGAACTATAGTCTCAGAAAGGCGAAGCTGCTCAGGGCTTCTCAGGTGCCGCAAGCATATCACTCCGCCCAAGTAGCAGTGTTTTGTCTTTCTGAGAATATAGTTCCCAGTTTATATACGGTTAGGAGATGGCTGTGTCTCATGTGACCTTGTTATTTGTACACGCTGTGACCATACAAATCACAACATGTAAATAGGAACATGTTGGCGTTATTTTGTCAGTTATTGGGAACAGTAGGCTAGTTGGAACCAGGTACCTCCAGGATCTGTGCTAGGCTAAGCTAATGCTGGGGGCGTTACAGCACGCACGAAGATGAGAAGGATATGTATCGACTTGTCTAACTCTGGGGATTACAGTGAATAAGCTAAAGTCCCAATAAGTCGGCGTGTTCCTTTAACACACCACACACAACATACAATTTGACCCAGTAACTACAATATTCAAGACCAATATTCAAGACCATTCAACAAAATAACAAAATAGACCATGAACTATAAACCAAATAAACGTATGTATAAATGACAACACCATAAGCCACCCTAGCCAAATCACAAGCCCACTCTTGAATTGACGTCTCAAAGTTTATTGAATCAAAGCATTTCTTGTTTTGTTTTTTTCTTCAGAGTTGATCGTCATTTTACTGGGAACCATCAGAATGATGAAGATGAGGCAAAGGAGTCGTACTTGTGAGTTTTTTTTCCTTTTTTTCCTTGTCTATGCATTGAACCATGACTAATGTGATCACTGCTTCACATTCAACAAACTGACCAAGACTGTGGAAAACATTTGTGCATAGAGGCCCCTGAATGAAATGCCTCTAGTCTTTATCCCCTCTCTACATTTTAATCGTGTCTTCTAATAACAGCTGCTTGGAGCATCTTTTGGACAATGGTGCCGATCCATCGATGGTCAACTCAAAGGGTTACAGTGCTGTTCACTATGCAGCTTACCATGGCAACAAACAGAACCTGGAGCTGGTGAGTTCTTCCTGTTTTAATCTGAAATCACAACTTAACTTGGCACATGCATTAATCAGTCATATGTTACACACTCTCATACACTTGAGGGTTTGTCCTGCCGTTCTACGTCTTAGGCGCAGCGCCTAAGAATTTTTGAGCACCGCCTAAGCGTATGAATGTAAAAACAATGTGATGAGTATCTGGACAACGAGCCAACCGTTATTATTACTAGGGCTGCTCCCTCTTAGTTGATTAGTCGACTAATCGGTCGTTTTGGTCTTAGGCAACTTAGATTTCTTTAGTCGATTAGTCATGTTTTATGCTTTTTTTCATGCTGAATGACTTATTTCCAAGAAAAGTACGAGCATATCTCTGGTAAACACAAGAATTTAGGTGGTGTTTTGCATGACTCTTTGCAGAGAAACTCAGATTTACAGATCTGTCGATTAAATCAACTAATCGATTAGTCAATACAATTGAAATGAGTGTTAGTCGACTAAGAATTTCTTCAATCGAGCACAGCCCTAATTATTACACACCAATAGAGCTGATGCACGGAACAAGCATCTACTCGTTGTTTTCGGCACACCTGCTGCATTATAGTTGGGTCACACGGTGGAACGAGGCATGGGCCGGTTACCGGTTTCAAAGTATACTGCGTTTTGAAAAAAAGTCATGGTTTCAAAACCACTCAAATTTTCTGTCATACCCTTGAGCTGTTTGCTATGAGTCGTCACTGACAGGAAGTGCAGTTTAGAAATCCCTCTCCCTGCCTGTGTGCAGTGTGTTTTAAAAGTAAAATACATTGTTTTCAAAGGAGAAAATAAATAGTTGTTTACCCAGACATTTCAAAATAATACATTTTTAAGCTGTAATTGCAATACTGTGAAACCTTGATATTTTTGTTGGTTATCATACTGTCAGAATCTCATACCGGCCAATGTGTAGGTGTTACAAACATTGTCACTCACACATACACAGAAACACAAACAATGCATGCTGCACACACAGCAGCGGGTGTGCGGTGGAGAGAGAGGGGGGAGAGCGAGGTGTGTGTGTCAAGTATGAAGTAGCAGTAAAGTTATAGCTGTGAACATAGCAGCGTAGTCTGTGTACAGTTTATTCGTCGGTTAGGCCTGTCACGATAACAAATTTTGCTGGACGATAAATTGTCCCAGAAATTACACACACACACAGGTGCAACTCTGACATACTTTCCACACTCCGTGTCCGCGGACAGCTGTAGGCTTGTACCGTTAATATTCTGTGCATTGTCGGAAACATGCAGCCACTTTCCTGAAACCGCTTGCGAGACTGACCAGCGGCGTGTATGTCCGAGCCCGGCTCCACAGTCTCCACCTGCAGGTTGTCAGCTGTGTGGTTTGGATTGAAAGGGAGAAACGAGACGCCAAATAACACGGTGGATATCGCTCATATAGGCCTACTTTCTTTTTGACGGCGCCTTAACTGCAAAGTGCTGCGGGAAACCCTGCTCCAACTCTTAACTAGCGTTTGTCTGTCTCTGTCTCTCTGTCCGCAGTCCCGCCCCCACAAAGACCATGCGACTGACAAGAGGGTTCACTCCTCGTTACGCTAAGGAACCGAGAGTGGTCCTCCAGTCTCTTTGGTAGAGAGAGACGAGGAAAACAAACAAGCATGCAAATGGAAATTATCGCGGCCGGAAAAATTATCGAGCTCATTTTTTTTATCGTGCGATAACTCGATTTATTGACTATCGCGACAGGCCTATCGTCGGTGAAAAAAATGCTATAACTCCTCAAGACCCAAATCAGGTTCTTGTCTTACTTGCTGGTTAAAGAAAGTGAAGAGTTTAGCCACGGAGCTAGCGACAACCTCAGCACAGACTCATTAACTTAAGGTGGGCTGGCTTTAAGGTGGACCAGCTATTCCTCATTTTATTTTTTTAAGATTATTTTTGGGGCTTTTCCGCCTTTAATTTGACAGGACAGCTAGGTGAGAAAGGGGAGAGAGAGGGGGAAGACATGCAGGAAATCGTCACAGGTCGGATTCGAACCCTGGATCTCTGCGTCGAGGCATAAACCTCTCAGTATATGCGCACCTGCTCTACTCCAGTGGCGGCTGCTGGTAATTCAAAGAGGGGCAGCTCATTTTTGGCCTACATCATAAAAATTGTCCATTTTATTTATATTAATATTATAATAATATATATAATAATAATAATAATAATAATAATAATACAATAATAATATAATTATTATAATAATAATTTATAATATCCGTGAGAAGGTTTCATCAAGAGGCGTGGCATGGCCAGCAGTACATTTTCGTCACAGCACTTCCAGTCAGCCAGCTAACTTTGTCATACCAAGAGAGCTGAACAGACCTGGTACTTTGCCCTGTCTTTTACACTAAATCAATCTTAAGTGTTGATCTAACCCTGCTGTTTAACTCTAAGTTTCTCCTCGTAAGGAAGACTTTCAAATGGCTTTGCCAAAATCAGGTCGACAATATTAGCATTGTCTGCCATCGTGTGCAGTTTGCTAGCTGGTTAGTTCACCCCTACAACACTAGCCTAGCCTACTGTATGAATGAATGAATGAGTGAACAAACGATCTAACAAAACGATATTAAACTCGAAGGAGGAAATGTGGGAATTAGGTTAAACTGAAACAAATGTGGTGTATAATTGTATGAAATGTATGATGAAAATTGGCTAGCAATTTTGCCAAGCAAATACCAAGAAATAGGTTGCAGCAGTTCGTCTTTCAACTAGCTAGACTTGCAAAATCCGCGATGGGACTGAGCTGAGCTGTGCTTGAAGTTGAACAGCTTCGGCGACTTTTTATAGTACAAAATCACTGACAATCAAAAGGAGATAGAGTCCTTCGACAGATCCTCCAATCATCACGCAGAAGCCCAGCATCCAGGCCAGCCCACTGCTCCATTGACCCCCCAGAGACGCTGAGCGTCTGTGGGTTGGATATAATCGCAGCATTTATCCAATGACCGTCTAGTTTCGAAGCAGTGAAAAAAACTGTTCAAAGCAGTCCCGTTGAAGTCAACGGACGCTAGGCTTCAACAGAGAAATGCACTGATACGCTAGGGCAATGAATGAGAAGAAAATCGAGTCAGCTAATTCTGAACCAACTCGTCTTTGAGATGAACGTATTCTAACGCATTTTAGTCAATAAAATGTTAACACAATTGTACGTATTTGACAATTACATTTTAGGGGAAGCTGAGCTTCCCTTGCGGTCTTAAAGAAATCGCCACTGCTCTACTCACTGACCCAACCCGGCCACAGCTATTCCTCATTTTAAGTGAGAAGCTGCTCTTCCTCCTCCCTGCTGCGACCGACAACCACTAAACTTTATGCAAATATTTGCGTGATGACGCCACTAATGTGCGAATGAGCGTGTGACGTCATTTGCACCTAAGCCCTCTAAAATCTAAAAAGAGATGTCACAGATCTGGTCCATGGGAGACGTAAACGCTCTTATATACTAGACAATAGAGATGTTCCAATACCAGTATCGGTATCGGCTCCGATACTGCCTAAAACGCTGGTATCGGGAAGTACTGGAGTTTATGCACCATAAAGCCCTAAAGAAAATCTACGTTAAAGTAGTTTATTTTTGTTCTTTTTCCCGTTATAACTGACTGTCAAACTGGATAATAAAAAAAGTATCTCTATCTATCTATATATATCTATATCTATATCACATCCATACAAGGATCAAAGTATACAGTTGTTAAAACATGATAAAATATATGACACACTGGTATCGGATCAGTACTCGTATCGGCCAATACGCAAGTTCAGGTATCAGAATCTGTATTGGGAAGCAAAAATGGTATCTGGCCATCTCTACTAGACTCATCCAAGGTGGTGCGCGTCATCGTGACGTCAAAATGACGGGATATCCTGCCGGCGCGCCCGTTTTATAGCGCGTGAGCAGAGGTCGCACACGGCAAATTCTTTTTTCTTCTCAGCGGCGCGCGACTGGATGCCAGGACTCTCAGAGTGACTGCAAGTCTCTCTGGTAAACTTACTGGGTTAAGATTATTTTTTTTTTATGCTGAATGAAAGGCTTGATCCGACCAAGTAGGTCATTGAATCAAATCGAAGCATTGACAGCAATGCTGCTGCCAGTTCTGCCGTTGTTTACCTTTTTTCTTCTTCTTCTAGTCCGTAGAAAGAGCAACGTCGGTAGCATTTGCTTATTAGCGCCACCACTGTTGATTGCAACTAGTGTCGCGAGCACCAGCGCAGGTATAAATAGTCACGGCGATCCCATGACGTCACATTTGCACGCACCAGCTGGGCTGCGTCTAGCTTATAAGAGCCTTAAGACTTTCTTAGGTCAACACATTGACTTGATTTATTCTGTGCTCTAGCTGAGTGAAATATGTTTCATAGAAGTGTAAGCCAAAAGGAATAGTTAATGGGATCATTTTTGCTGGATGTGCATGATGAAAAATGTTCAGGTATATAATTAATATGTGTAGCATGTTGTGTTTTACTTCTTTCCTCTCTAAATTTAATTAAATCCTCTGTTGTGGTTTATTTTCCAGCTCCTGGAGATGTCTTTTAATGCACTAGGAGACATAGAGAGCAGTATTCCAGTCAGTCCTCTGCATCTCGCTGTAAGTGTTTCACATTTAACCAACCCCCTGGGTCAAAACGGGTTGTAATCAACCTCCTTAATGTGGACTACATGCAGAGTTGTGAATGCCCTCCTCTGCTCCTCAGGCTGATAAGGGCCACTGGCAGGCGCTGCGTGTGCTGACGGAGACTGCGGCCTATGTGGACATGCAGGATGCTGCAGGCCGTTCTGTGCTCTACTTGGCTGCCCAGAAAGGCTACGCCCGCTGTGTGGAGGTGCTGTTGGCTCAGGGGGCCTCCTGTCTCCTCAATGACAACCGCCTCATGTGGACCCCAATTCATGTTGCGGGTATAGTGCTCTCTGCTGGAAGATTTCATGGCACAGCATTGTTTCAGATTGCTACCACCCTGAATAGTGTCAATTTTATGTTACAGAGAATACACATATACTGTGTGTGTATGTGTGTGTGTATATATATATATAATTATTCTCTCTCTCCTGTACTTTGTTTCATGCCAGCTTCCAATGGTCACTCTGACTGCCTGCGCATGATGATTGAATATGGGGAGGAGGGGGATCTCACCAACGTTGCAGACAAATTTGGCCAGTGAGTTGTTTTCTTTTGAAAAGCATGGTTTAGATAATTTGACCAATGAGCATACAGTGAAAAAGCACATATAGTTATTGTCACTTCTGTCCCCTTCAGGACTCCTTTGATGCTAGCTGTTCTGGCAGGTCACACTGACTGCGTCCACTTCCTGTTGGAGAAGGGTGCCTTGCCAGATGCCAAGGACAAGAGGAGCAGCACGGCTTTGCACAGAGGGGTAGGTCAAAAACGCTGCACCATAGCGTTCAGCATCAGCTGCACCACAAAGCTCATACAAGACTAACTGGTGGTTAAAGTGCTAGTGTTGGTCAACTACAACAGAAGACAACATTGACAGTGTAAAGTGTTTCACCTACATTCTCATTACCAACTATAGTAGTTAAGATTAGGGGTGCGACAAAATATCGACACGGCAGTATATCTTTGTGCGATATGAGAATTGATACACTGGCACCAAAAATTTTGGTTAACAAAGTTAGACGTTAGATTTCCCTGCTCCCAGTTTCGCTACTTCATGGCTCCTTGAGGTGGCGCTCAACACGTGAATGAGGTAGCGCCCTTTATATGGAGAGTGTGGCCAACTCAAATCATGGGTGCCTTATTGGATACCAACGTCAGATGACTCTACAGTGTAACCCTATGGTGCGAATATGCTATCTTGAAATAAATCGCTTATTTTCACCATTATCAACGTTTGTCAATATGTAAAAGGCCCTTATGGAAATATTACAGTGTATATTTACCTTCTATATCGTCAATGGACCTAAAAAAAAAAAGCCCATGTAGTGAGTGACCACGTCGCCTAATAAGTCTCTGAGCAGTGTTTACCTTTCTAATGTCCGCTAGCATACAGGCTAACTATAGCTAGCTTTGTGTGCAACATAACAAAAACCCACCCATCTCAGAGGAGTGAAGCTCAATATTTCATTCAGTAAACTTATGGTACAAAAGGAGCACTAACGCCACAGGTCTTATGTTGACAACGTGGACGCAGATGTAGGAAACTCCGAAGGCAGTTGAAATATTTACCTAGCAGGCTAGGCTAACGCTGTTACGCTAACAAACGTCGGCGTAGAGTTAGCTAGCTGTCTAAACTTGTGAAAAGCCGAACAACATCCCCGTCCAAGCTGTGTTTCACTTTCCCTCCAATATTATTTTGAAGATAATAAAGGCACCTGGACTCAGTTGAGACCAAAAGCCATAGCTATGACTGTGGCAAGATCACAAGCATTTAGGTACATGGAGTGCTAGCGAAAAAGCTAATGCTAGCATAAGGCTAACTTCAAACTTCATTCATTTCTAAAGCAGTGTTAGAACTTTTTTGACAGCATGGTACACATTAACGATGGTATTACTATATTTGTCCTATGTAATTTGTTATCATATCAAAGAGAGAAATTGACATTTACCTCACACAATAATGAAAAGCTCCCATACTTTTTGGTTCACGGGGGACTTGTGAAATCTTTTGCTGCTTCCCTGTCTTTCATTGCAGCCCAATGCCCAACAGTTGGGCATTTTTTCAGTGATTTTATGTCATTTTTTTCCCAATAATTTATTAAATTTTTCCACTATTCCCTGCGCTCTGTCAATGGGAATCAGATGAATGTTGGTATCAAACATGGAGTCCACGAAACACATGACCACCTCGGAACCAATCACATAACGGGATAGCTCAGAACATTCAATTCCCTAGTTGGCCACACTCTCTATATAAAAGGCGCTGGAATCAGGGAAACTTGAACATAAGTTAAGTAGCCTAGGGAGAGGTTTTTAAACTGGATGGGGGACAGCAGTTTGAGTCCTGTAATTTTAATTTACAGACTGAAAAATTTGTGCTGCAGAATTGTGCCGTTTTCTAACAGTTTGGACTTGCGGTAAATAAAGAGAGAAAACCTGCACTTAACCTTTTCACAAGCATTTTGTATTCATAGTTAGACCGATGTCGTGATGTATCATCATAGGATTGTCTAGCAATATATTGATTATCGCAGAATTGTATTGTAACCGTGAGGTACCCTGTGATTCCCACCCCTAGTTAAGATAATCCAGTTAAATGGGTACCTGCCTGATGATGAAGTTGTCTAATCACCCCTCGCTGGTGTTTGTTCAGGCGGTGTTGGGCCATGATGACTGCGTGACAGCCCTGCTGGAGCACAAAGCTTCTGCACTGTGTCGGGACATCCAGGGTAGGACACCGCTGCACTATGCTGCATCCAGAGGCCACACGGACATCCTGGCCAGTCTGGTCCAGGCCGCCATGGCAACAGACCCACACGATAAACTGCTGGACAACAAACAATATACCCCATTTCACTGGGCTGCTTACAAAGGTTTGCTTAGTTTGATCGACTGGAAATGGCCAATCTCTAAATGTTGCAATTAATCACCGTAGCAACTGTTGTCTATAATGCTGAATGTGTTTGTTGTCAGGGCATGAAGACTGTTTGGAGGTTTTACTTGAATTCAAAACATTTATCCATGAAGAGGGAAACCCGTTCACCCCCCTGCACTGTGCTCTGTAAGTATTAACTTGGCATATGCTTTTGTCTTGTCTTACTGTGTCAAAACTAACAAATAAACACACAATTTTTAGGTTTAGATGAAGTCATCATTTCATTAACTCGGCCGTCTTGTTTGCAGGATGAATGGCCACAGCGGGGCAGCAGAGAGGCTGCTGGAGTCTGCTGGGGTCCACATGATCAACACCAGAGATGCCAAAGGAAGGTGAGACTGCAGAACAAAAGATGTAATTCATGTACTTGGGTACATCTGGAGTTCAGAAAGAAAGTAGAGCCTAATGAAGTGTCTTTTATTTTTAGTTATTTTTTATTTTTTTTTTAAAGCTGATATTGAATGTATTTGTCATCATTATAGAGTAAGCAGTGTTACCGAAACCTCTTCCTTCGTCTGTCTATTCAAGTAATCGGTCATTAAGGCCTCGTGCATTGTACTTAAAGTGCTCATATTATGCTTATTTTCAGGTTCATAATTGTATTTAGAGGTTGTACCAAAATAGGTTTACATGGTTTAATTTTTAAAAAACACCATATTTTTGTTGTACTGCACATTGCTGCAGCTCCTCTTTTCACTCTGTGTTTTGAGCTCTCCGTTTTAGCTAAAGAGTGAGGCATCTCACTTCTGTTCCATCTTTGTTGGGAGTCGCACATGTGCAGTAGCTAGGTAAGGACTACTAGCCAGTCAGAAGCAGACTGTGAGGGCGTGCCACGCTAGCAGCTAGGCGAGCATTATAACGTGTGTTGCAAAGTGTCGCACGTTCGTCACGGAAATAAAGGCTGGACTACAATAGAGCTGTTTGGAGCGGTTTGTGAACAGTGTTTTCTGTTGGAGATGGTAAGTGCCTTTGGGGTGGGCTTTGTCACTGTAAACCTATAACGTGCACAAAAAAGATATATAACACAATAAAGGAAAGGGAAAAAGCATAATATGAGCACTTTGAAGCCTGCCCCTGAAGCTCTAACACTGATCATTTTCGTAATTGTTTGGATTGTCTGCGCCTATAGGACCCCACTGCATGCCGCTGCATTTGCTGAGGATGTCGCGGGACTTCAGCTGGTGCTTCGCCATGGGACAGAGATCAACGCCGTGGACAATAGTGGATGCTCTGCTCTGATGGTAGCTGCTGACAAGGGACACAGTGGCACCGTGGGTAAGTCTTTGACTCGTTGTACTTGTAGGATTCTGAAGAGCTAGTTGTTTCCTTTTAAAGGTCCCATGGCATGAACATTTCACTTTTTGTTGTTTTAATTAATATGAGTTCCCCCAGCCTGCCTATGGTCCCCCAGTGGCTAGAAATGGTGATAGGTGTAAACCGAGCCCTGGGTATCCTGCTCTGCCTTTGAGAAAATGAAAGCTCAGATGGGCCGATCTGGAATCTTGCTCCTTATGAGGTCATAAGGAGCAAGGTTACCTCTCCTTTCTCTGCTTTGCCCGCCCAGAGAATTTGGCCCACCCATGAGAGAGAGACATAATGGCTTTCAAATGAGCAAAGTGGCAGTTGGTCAAGACCACACCCCCCACCCTCTAGTGGCTGTAATTCTGCACCAAGGCTTAATTTCAGGAAAGAGACTTCAGATACAGTATTATGGGACCACTAAGGTGTGTGTATATATAAAAGCATCCAAAGAACACAATGTCATGGGACCTTTAAGAATACATAGCTTGTTTTGCATTGCCTCTGACCACAATTGTCAGATCAGGACATCTGTAGTTGCAGCAAATGTCTTTGTTGTCACCCAGCCATCCTCCTTCACCGGGCCAAGGCTGACCTGACACTGCTGGATGAGAACAAGAACACCGCCCTGCACCTGGCCTGCAGCAAGGTACACAAAGCTCCACTGTGGTGTTCTGAGCATTAACACCTGAGTGTAATGTTGTACCCTATCTTTGCGTGCAAAACAACTCTATAGACAGAAGCCCACACGTTTTTTCCACTAGTCTTTTTGTTTTGTCCCTCAGGCTCATGAGATGTGTGCCCTGCTGATTCTGGGAGAGATCCACAGTCCCACACTTATAAATGCCACCAACAGCGCTCTGCAAATGTGAGAAGCTAATAACATATTTAAGCTATTAATAAAAAAAGGGGGGGCAAAGAACATGGAGTTTATTGGGATTTTCTGTAAATAATTGTGAGCCTACATTTCTACAAAAGCACTTTTAGGTCAATAGCCTTGAAATGCTGTGTTTTATTGATTCCTCTGTTTTACACCTGGCCACCACTGGAAGTTACAATAGTATGTCTGCCAGCTGTCTCTCAAACCCTCCCCTGTTCTCCTCCAGGCCCCTCCATCTTGCAGCACGTAATGGCCTGGCTACGGTGGTGCAGGCACTGCTGAGTAGAGGAGCCACTGTGCTGGCTGTGGATGAGGAAGGTGAGGCCTTTTCATGCTTTGTAAGCCAGTTCAGCTCATGCAGTATGTGCAGTAAGTGCTGTGTTACATTTAAGTAAGACTATATATATATGCCGTAACATCATGTTTGGGCAAAAATTAGTTAGTCACTTTTGGGGTATTTGAGACCTCCTTTATCATGTGAATAAATATCGTGGGTCAATTTGATAGTTTTAACGAGAAAATAAAGGGCTATGACAACCGTAACATCCAAAACCATACGAGAAACCACAGCAGAACGCTGTAACAGCTGTTACGGCTCTTCGCCTTTGTTCCGACACGCTGAAGTTGAGTTAAGGTGTTCTGCCTTTGTTTAGCCAGGCATCAAGAGAGATGTTACTGTGCCGCCGTGATGTTACTGTACTCTGGCCTCATCATACTGTCAAAGTTTGCCGCTTTTAATTGTCACCAAACCACGTAACATACACACAACATATCTTTCAAATAAAGTGACGATGGTATGTCAGTGTCCGTGACAGCCCGTAGCTAGCTAACTTTATCACGTAGCGCTAACGGTGATGCTGACACACCTCCTCACTTGGCAGAGCCTCACATCAGACGCCGAAAACCAATTATTAAATACATAGGCATCCTACCTTTCCATGCAATCCGATATAATCCATGGAAGATATAATCCATAGCAAAACACGTCATCGGCTGTATCCACAAAAATCCATACGTGTTTGAGCGATATTTCCTTCTTGCAGGTGTTCATGTCAAATCTTACACAAATCCATAATAGCACTAAGCTAGTTATTGCTAACGTCCGTACAAAGTATGCTAACCTAAATGTTATCTCAGAATTAAAAAGTAGTAATCCAAGTCGAGTTCGTTGACTGTGCATCTTGAGCAGTTTGGTGGCCCTTAACCAGGGGCGATTCTAGGATCAGACCTTTAGGGGGGCTCAGCCCCTAATGAGAATATGACAAGGATACAGTGCCTTGCAAAAGTGTTAAACATTATATATTTATTGTTAAACAATAAATATACCTTTTGTATTCAATTATATTTAAATTATCTTTTATTGAGAAAATATTTCTTGTATTTATTCATACTGTATACTGTACTGCAAAGCAACTTATCTGTCATACTGTTCTACTGTGTTAGTATTGCCACACTATCCTGATCATTATAGCAGTAAATAGGAACAACCAAATGTCTTCTATATAATTTAAAACAAATACCATGATGACTAGACCTTGGTTAGGTGTTCTTATAATGGTGTATAATGTAAGTATGGTGAACAGCAAGCAAATATTGATTATATGTCAGTTACTGCCTTTTGCCTTTGCATGACTCCTTGTTTTTGGCACATGATACAAAGGCCGAGTACAGTAACTGCCAAACAAGGGTCAAAGGTCAATTTTGAACTCAAGATTTTTTGCTTACAAACATTTCTTCATTATAACTAGTTGTCAAATTTTGGGAGTTCTACCTATAATACTTTTGTCTGGACAAAACAGAAACTTTAAAGTCATTTTTCTCAGTTTCACACTCTAGCGAGTTAAGGTCTTTTGCCTTTGCAGGGCAGTATTCTGCTGACTATTTCTAAAGGTGTATGATGAACACACTTGGGCTGCCCCCTCTTAGACGATTTGTTGACTAATCTATTTGTTTTGGTTTTGGTCTTGGTCGACTAAGATTTCTTTAGACAATTAGTCATTTTTTTTATGCTTTTTTTATGCTGAATGACTTATTTTCAAGAAACCTAAGAGCACATCTCCGGTAAACACAAGATTTTTGTGGAGAATCAAAGATCTGTCGATGAAATCAACTAATCAATATTGTGTCGGTTGACTACGAATTTCTTTAGTCAAGGGACAGCCCTACACCCCAGGGCTGCCAACTAAAAGTCAGCGATTGAAGCCCTCAGTCGAGAAGACCTTGAGTCGACTCACATCAGTCAGTCGAATCGCAGCTTCTTATTTTTTTTGGGGGGGCTCATCGTAGTCTGTGCAATGCAGGAGCCATTGCATGGCAGGCTGTAAATTTAGAAACTGAGTCTTGTCTGAAAATGACCCACCCAAAAAAACTAACTGTGATAGAAGTACAGAATGGTAATAAAAAGGCAGGGCAACGCGACTCGCGTCTGTTGGCCCTCCGGTGTTTACTGCAATGAGGTCGGCTAAACAACGTCTGAACCAGACGATAATACCTCCTCCTTTACTGCCATCCCTTGTGACTAAGTGCTCAGCTGACAGCGCTGTCAGCATCCTTGGCAGGAGAGGCGCTCTGCGGTGTGCTAGGATTTTACAGCCACATATCACAAAATGACAGATGATAAACAAAGGCATTAAAACCTGGGGTTTTGCAGGTAAAACATGAGACTCCTTCCAGGTAGTGTACAGTGGGTTTTTAGAGCTGTCACTGGTCTCATCAGTGTCAGCAGTTGGGACTGCTGACACTGATGAGACCAGTGACATTGAACCAAAAATTTAAAGTTGCACGGCGTAAAAACAAAACGTTGAGTAGAAAGGTGCTTAAAAGCTGCATGAAACTGACGGAAGCTGCAGGGTGAGGATTCTCTGTGGGTTCATCATTACTCGCAACACCCTTTTTTCCCAAGACGTTTGCCAAATGTAATTCACATGTGATGTTCAAGTTGTATGTGAGCACTCATGTGAATTTGTTGTCTGTCAATCAGGCCACACCCCAGCCCTGGCCTGTGCTCCCAACAAGGACGTGGCAGACTGCCTGGCTCTAATCCTCTCTACCATGAAGCCTTTCCCCCAGCGGGACCCTTCCTCCTGCTCCTGCTCCTCTCCCACCGTCTCCCCCTCCCCGGGTCTCAACTTGCTGAAGCACTGCGGCATCACCGCCGCCTGCGCCCCCCTGCCCAGCAACGGCCTCCACAACGGCTACGTCAAAGACCGCCACGGTGCGCCGGTTGGCCTGGACGGGTGTCTGTCTGAGTGAGGTCACGTGCCCCCCTCAGTCAGCTGCTATCACCATCATCACCACCAGGGGGGGGGACTCCCTTTAACATGGCCCAGAGGACCAGGAGAGCACCCACCCACATGTCTGTTCTCTGTGTGTGTGTGTGTGTGTGTGTGTGTGTGTGTGTGTGTGTGTGTGTGTGTGTGTGTGTGTGTGTGTGTGTATGTGTGTGTGTGTGTGTGTGCGTGAGTGTCTGGTCTTCTCTTGAGGTGCAGTCAAACCTAATATGCAATTAGATCCCATTCCTCCATCTCCTAGTAGTGCTTAATAGGACGGATGGAATAGAGGCCGATTGCTCTACAGGGTCACTCAGATGAAGCGTGGCATCCAAAAACAAACACTAGCAATCTGGCCATCTCTAAATCATTTAACCCTTTAAAACCCATGTCGACATAGTTAAATAACCGACATATAAGAGCATGGAAACCTCTGTATCCTTGACTGTCTTTCTCTTCATATCACTCAATACAAAAGTCATATCGTGTTTAATCAGTTGTGGTGACCTTGTAGAGGAACATACAGCCTTCCCAAAAGAACGATCAAAGAGTTTCTTTGTTTGTTTTTTTGATTCTCTTTTTTTTTTTTTTTTGTTGGGGTGTTTTTTTTTTTTGTTGGGGTTTTTTTTTTTTTCACTTTATTTTTTTTTTGGTTTTAATTGTCCGTTAGCCTAGATTTTTATGAAGGAGACACACAAGGGAAAAATCAAAATTTTGCTTAAGAGTGCAATGCTAGTGTACTACAGTACAATCCGGAATTTGGAAAAAGGGTCACAAAGATGTTGATTCCATAGTGTACTTTAAATGTACGGCCTAGAATCGTTTGGCATTTTATGATAATTTGGTAATGCTGCTGAATACGTTAGCATGTCTCCTTCCAAAGGAGAGCCACGTGCGGGTCAGCGCTGCGACGCGGATTTGTTCTTAATGCTGACGTCATGTTTTAAAGATGCTAAATAAGTGTTTGTTAAGATAGAATGTTTCTAAGCATATAACTTATGACCAAAGTTGATCAACACTATTATGGCTATAAATTATTTATTTGAGATGAACTGTACTGTATAGAGAAAGACAATAGATCTCGATATACCTCGTCAACTCGTTTAGCAGCTGCTTCATCTTCACCCAGGGTCCGTAGGCCTAATGTTCTCTTTTTGTAGGACTAGAGAACTACTGTAGGATAGTGACTGACCTGAGGCCTTGTTTATTATTTCTAGATGAAGGCTTTACTAGTAATATCTGCCAACAACACCTCATCAAAGCATCATATTTCTGAGCACATAAATGAACAAGCCATTTCAATTTATTTCCCATCTCTTTAAACAGTGTTTTTCTTTCTTTCTTTTTTTTCTTTCAGATTTCGAATGGCCTAGTTATCGAAAGAGAGCAATCAGTTTTGGTTTGTAGGCACTCGTGACGTTTTTTTTTGTTCTTTTGTGTTTCTGAAGTTGAACCGGCCATCGGCTTTGTGGTTTTAACAAACTCGCACTAAAGGAGTATTTCTCGGAGCTGGTGAACTAGTCTCAAACATCTAATGGCTTCTATCTCAACTTCTCAGTGGTCAACTCTGGTCAATTTGAACAGATAAAGAGTAATGACTGCTGTTTTCATTGGGCAGTTTTCAAGCAATAATTTCTTCTTTTTTTGTTTTTTTTGGTCTTGTTTTTTTTAAGTTTAACGTTATTGAATAGACAATCACTGTCACAAGGGCTTTTGTTTCCCTGGAATGTGTTTTGATTTTTTTTTTTTTTTTATTATTATTATTATTATTTCATGAAAAATTACCTAAAGACTAAACGAATGGCTCTGTGTGTGCCGGGCATTTTATTGTCAGTGTCAACACAAATGCACTGGATTGCCTTTATGGCATCTCATGAAATGCCTTTTGACCCATGCCTTCCGTAACACATCATTTCAGTTGGATTGCGTAATGGCAGAGTATGATGAGCCCTGAGACCAATTTATCTTTCCACCCATTTGATTGCAACAGCATTGAACCACAGTTGCACCCATACTATCTAGTAGGGGAGAAAAAAATTGCCCGACATATCATTATATGTTTCGGCATTATCAATGACCAGGAAGTTGATAACCTTTTTATAGAGGCTTTATAGGGCTAAGAGGGAAAAGGAGAGGGATCTTTGCTTAGGCCAATACCTGTTTAGATTTCAGGAATAGCAGAAATCCAAATATGTGCTTTTTGGTGTTCATTTTGTTGTCTACTCATCCCATTTCTGGTACTAACGATGATTGTATCGGACCACTAGAGCTGTTTGTGACTTTTAGATGTTCTATCTATGCTATTTTTTTTTTTTTTTTTTTTTTTTTTGAGAACCATCTGCTGGTGGTTAAATTACACTGAGTCAGATTGTTTTCATTGGTGTGATAACTTCATATCCACTGGTAATGAAGTGGCACAATTGCACACATTAGTTGACTGGATGAGAGATGAGGACCTAGACTAGGCAATGCCGTTTAGATACCCCTACAAAAGTCTTTTCACGTTATTGTCTTTTACTTGATTTCCTAAAATTTCTAAAACATTTCAGAGCAGTGATTTCTCAGTCAGTGTCGTAGATTCGTAGTTGGTATTTCTAATTGACCTCCATAACTGACTGAAATGAAATGGAACTACTGTAATTGGTGATCGCCCAGCCTTTTGTTCTCTTGATCAATTAATACTTTCCGTGAGAACCGCTTATATTACTAACTTTAGGGATAGGTACAAAATTTGTTTATCTCAGGATCTGTGCTGAAGCAGCAGGCAGAATTTATTAATCCAATCAGATCTCAGCAGGATGATTATGTCTACATTATTGTGATGGGATGATCCATGATTTAATTCATTTTTAACCCTAATCCCACAGCACTTAATTAGATAGTCAAGCATGCACTTTAGTACAGTCAGGTTCTAAGTGGTTGAAATAGAGCAGATGTAATGTATGTACTTATGTTTACATGCATGTGTGTTGCTGCTGAATACAGGAAGGTAGAGTTGCAAAAGACAAGCAAAGGCTGCAACAAAAATTGTACTCTAACAATGCATTATTTAAAAAAAAAAAAAAAGTGTCTCTAAATACTTTGGGACATTGTCCACTGCCCACTGACTTTTTTTGTGTTCTCTATTTCTGGGCAACCGGCCCAAAAAAGTGACATGGTTACATTACCCAGCCTACTGTTAATAATACAGACTGTGGCCTAAGTCACTTAAAGTCAGTCCAGTGATTCAACAGACACCTCAGGCAGGCTCCTCAAAATACTCAACATACTCTCTGCCATCTGTAGGTGCTGTCAGACCGGTCTTTTCGGGCAGGGATTTTTTTTTTTCTCTTGAGATGTCCTTATCTGACCAGTATATGGAGCCATTGCCCCTGTATCTATACAAGTTGTAACTGAATCATTTTTGTTTTATCACAGTATTCTTATACATGCTTTTTTATTTGTGTGTACCAGTGATAACCGAGTGATTGTGCATGGAGCTACATCACAATTTTGATACAGTAACGATTGAGCAAGTGGAGCATATACAATATATCTGGTGTCAGAAACGGAAAGCAATGAAAGGTCCAATTGTAGCAATAGAGAGTGTGTGTAATAGTTTGCAGCACAAATATTGCACTGCCATCCATTTAGGCCAATTCAGTAAACCATAGCATAAATGCCAATGGAAGATTTAAATGCGGGTTGGATGTTATAATCTTTGGTCACAAATAAGGCCTGTTTGCCAAAATGTGTCGAGAGGGAAAACCCCTCAGTAAAGCAGCAATGGATTTATGCATATGTTCAAGCAGTTTACAGTCTCACCATCAAATCTGAGCCATGAATTTTCTGACTGAAATGAATGTAGGGTCAGTTTAGAGCAGGGCAATTTGCTTTCTCCCGACTTTAAACTGTTGCTCTTCATTTGTCTTGCGTAGATATGATTATACAGGTAGCATGTAATAACCTAATTCTCTACATATTATACAGTATGTGTAGTAGTCTTCCTGCATTGAGGGTCTGGATAGTTGTTTTTTTTTGGCATTATTGTGGGAGTATAGGCCTGCTGTTGTGTAATCTCTCTCTCTCTCTCTCTCTCTCTCTCTCTTTTTTTTTTTTTTTTTTTTTTTTTTTTTTTTTTCTCTCTCTCGTATGTGTGGAGTGTAGTCTACAAGGTAAACAGGAGAAGAGTTCAGATGAATTTAACATTCATGTTCATCCATTCCATTGAGATTGCCTTACAGTACAGTAACACAAGAGGGACAAAAAGGTCTACAGTAGATATGATCACACATACTCGTATATAGCCTATATTTGACAAAAATGCACCTACGCTACACCCATTTAGTGCCATAGAAACCTTTATTTGCCTTTAGACATATTCATACTTGGTCAGTAACTTATTCAGAAGTAGGCAGGATTATTACAGTTTTGTGTTTTGGAGCTGCATGTCTTCACCAATTATATTAGTCAAAGAGATACTATATCAACTTTTGCATGGAATATTAGTACTTTAATGCAAGTATTCTGTTAACATTTGGTGTTGGTAGAAGTATATTGTATAATTGGACAATTTTGAAGAATATAGTTAGTCCCTTTTGATATTGGCAAAGCAATCCCTTGGTTGTGTGTTAGTTTAACAAGGTGTGTGTGTGTGTGTGTGTGTGTGTGTGTGTGTGTTAGTTACCAGGAAGAAGAAAAAAAAAATGTTTTTGATGTCGGAAAAAAAGCATGTTATATATAGAATTGATTTGCCTCAATGGATGTCTCGGTTCTTACTTGAAGTAAATGGCAAATTTCAATTCAACTCTCTGATCCACTGTTGAGCCTTTTGCCTTAAAAGCTGAAAAAGGAGATGATACCTGGCAGTACCTGATAAGTTGCATCACCTGTAGAGTTATGCTACTTGGTTGGATTGCAAAAAATGAAAATATTCTTGGCTAATTTTGTTCTTACAGACATCTTTGGGTGTTGAGAAGCACACAAATCAATTGAGGTAGCACATAGCTTAAGGTTGCCATGGTGCAGAGATTGTCATAAGAGGTTAGGATATTGCCATTTTTGCCACTGTGAATGAATGAATTCAGAATTCACTCGTAAACAATCAACTTTGGCTTCTCCGTCATCCAGAGCCAAAAGACACTGAGGATAAAAGTGGTGTACCTCAAAAAAAATAGTCTGATGGAAAGGAAGTTCTTGTGAAATATGCTTGTACAGCTATGCTAACAAAGAGTTAAATCATGTGGTCCATCTTGTCGTGGGTAGTGTAATTCTGCTTAAACCAGCCTAAATCTGAGATGTATCTATGCGGAAGTGTTAGATTAGTGTCGGCCGATGTCTCATGTTTCCTATCTTTGCAAAGGTGCAGCCAACTGCCCCTTGTAACTTTGTATTGGACCTGCAGTTTTACCTCATCAATGATCTTTTGTGTGACGACGCTGACAGTTATCTGTGATTTCTTCTTGTTTCTCGTGTGTGTGTGTGTGTGTGTGTGTGTGTGTACGAACGAAAACATTTTTCAACAAAAAAGCATAGTTACCCTGTTTCAACATGTTTCTCTTTATTATAACCATCAGATGAGTCTTTTAAGGGTGAAGGGTAGTCTAATTTAAGGTGGGAAATAACGGTAGCTATAAATCTTTTACCTCTGTAAGTCAAAACAATACAATTTAACTGTATGACTAATGCTAGTTTGACCGCCTTCCCTGCCTGAATACTTGGTTATTAATCCCCCCCCCTCCACCAATATGACCGGTATAATATCGAGCACAGTGGTGGCATGGTGCCTTTTATTTGTTACTACCGAAAGGTACGGTCTTCCATTTGTTTTTCCCAGAAGCCTTATAATGGGAACAAAAGAAATTACACTGAAGGTACACGACTACAGTAGATCGGCTCATTTTCCCTCTGTGATCTGAGAGGGATAAAAAAAAAAAAGCCTAAATAACTCCTCCTGTAATTGTCTGGATTTCGTCATGCATTTCCAGTGACTGAGTGCTCCCTTTGGGTGGCAGAATAAATTGCACATTTACTGATGCGATTTAGGGCACATCAAACATTGATTGGATGGGAATCAATAGTACGAAAGCACAAATCCAAAGAAGGCACCTCGGGGCTGTGGTGAAGGAGTGAAGGAGCCTATAGACCAAATTTAGGCAAAAGATGAGAGGAAAAACATCGGTCTCCTGAGTGCAGAGAACATGAGGTCTGATTGTCAGTAACACGCTAACTGTAGAAAGACCATTGTCTTGAATTTCAGAGCTTTGTTCTGATTGTTCTTCTCAACTCTTTGGTATTCATCGACGATTAATAACTTCACAGACCAAATTGTGAAGTAATGCGGTACCTGCATTCAAGATCAAGTTTAGGCAAACTGTTGTGACTGCGTTGCAAATTGATTGTAGAGATTGTTTTGTGTTCTTTAGGGTAGACGGACTACAAATAGGGTTGCAGTAGTAGCTGTGTGCAGTGTTAATAACCGTGTGATCATTCTATAGAAGTGAAGTAACATTTGTTGTCTTACCACGACATTAAGGCATGACTCATCTTCTCTCAAGCTGACCTCGTTTGAAATAGACAAAAGATAAAAAGTGCAATAACCTTTTGTTTATCATTGCTTCCTCAGTTGGAAAAAAATATTTAATATGCCCTTTTTGTTAACACCAAAAGTCACTTATCTGTAGCAAATTAGGGATTTCAAGTCGTCCTTTTGTTTGTATTCAGAGTTGGCATTTGATAGTGTGAGTGTTTGATATTTCATTCTTAAAACTGTGATCAATATCCAACTTTTAAAGCTGCCTGCTCAGAGAAAGGACTGTGCACAAGTTGACTGATAGATTTGAGTAGGTGGATTTTTTTTTTTTTTTTTTTTTTTTTAATCCTTAAGGAAGGACTTTGATGGTATTGTAGTTTGGACTTCTGGTTTATAGCCGGTAGACATGTTCATTTGCATGTGTAGATGTGTATATGCATCCTCTTCCTCCTTGAATGAAATGTTTTCTCAAAAATATTTAGACCTGCTGTCAGTGACGTATGCGGATAAAAGGAAATATGAAATGCCTTATATTTGTTTTCAATGTTAAGCATTAAGGTTTCTTATGTGTCCCTCCCTTTTCAGTGTGTAGCCTAAAGCTTGTACAGTTAAGAAACTCATGAGATTTATATCTACTGTATAGCCTATGTGTTTTCAGAATTTGTTATTGGAGGTCCTGTGATTGTGGTTTTAGAGAAACATTCCCCTCTGAAAGTGCCGTTTGTTTTCACCAGCAGAGGATGTGTCTTTTGGGCTGGGGGGTGAATTTACACAAAGGAAAACAAATGTTCTGAACACTTTCCAGTGTTTTAAGATTGAACCTGTTGAACTGAGTGACACAAAGTATGTTTGCAGGTGAAATAAGGCAGCAATTTTCTGATGGAGCACCTTATAGACTTGCTCCTTCCGTGAGCGCACAATGGAAATAGTCTTACACCAAGCTTGATTACTCTAAAGCAGAGCCATATCAGAGAATTTGCCCATTAGGAGCCCCCTTTTGAATGTGCTATTAGGAATAGCCTATTGTAGGAAAGGATGTAATACTGCATGTTCTGTGACATTTTAGTAGTGGGTAGTCCCTTTCATGTTTTTATGTTTAGTCCGCTTCACTGTAGATGTTGCCACCTCATTGCAACTCACAAGCTATTAACAATCCTCTCACAACTGGACTTAAAGCAGGCATTGATCTGCTGCTGAGGCAGCCTTAATTCATAGCATATTTAAAAAAAAAAAAAATAGATAATGGGTTGCCTGATTTACTTTGAGTGGCTTATCTGGGGAAATACAAAGGAGCCCTTATCGTGAGGCGAAGGACTCTGAATCAGGGCATGTGATGAGTTACAATCAAATAGTTTCACAGTGCACCTTCACACAAAAAGAAAACTTAAAAAAAAATAAAGTTGGCTCGTCCACCCAACATTCCAAAGTTGATTTAATTTTCCACAATCCTGTCCCGCTGATTGAGGAAATCTTTTTTGCTTTTTCTGGTGAATGAAGTGGGCATGTGTTTCAATGACAGGGTTCCCTATTTAGCCTAACGCTGATTACCTCATTTACAAATCTGCAAATATACTATTCTACTGTGTGTAAAGGAGTCAATGCCATCACCAGCAGCGTGGTCTCCACACCTGTGATGACAACAGGACCAATGAAATTAGCCAATTTAGAATATGACCAGTCTGAAAATAAAGGGTGAAGACTCAGATTAAAATTTTTTGTAAGGCAGAATGGGCCTCTAAGATTTCTTCGGTTGGTAAATCACCACAGCTGCTACACCAGTCTGCATCTGGAGCTATCATGAAAGGGGCAATTTTTGTGTCTTAATTTAGCTGTCAAATCAACATTGCACATTATTTTACAAAATAAAGGTGAAAAAAACATTACAGTTGTTACGCCGCTCCTTAAACGCTGACTGGAATAGCAACTGTTGGCACTAGCGTGGTTCGAGAAGTCGAGCCGAAAGCCTGGCGTATCTCGCGATTATTTAAGTGAACGATTATGTTAGCATCACTTGCTGTTTTTCAGTAGCATTTCTCCTACCTCCTTGTTTTGCAGCCTTGAGTATTGTTTCTTTCCATCTGTTCTGACAAAAAAAAGTCTATTCACAGTACGGGAATACAGATTTATCATAAGCAATGGTAGTTATACATAAAAAGTGTGCTTGGTTGTGCTGTATGTGTATATGTCTATTTGACGTTGAAAAAAAAAAATATTTATGAGAAGCATTTATACAACAAAATACCACTGGAATGTGAAGCCAGACAATGTTATGATGCAGATTATGATGATAGTCTATCCCCTTTAACATTCAGTTGCGAATGGTCCGAGGATTCATCTTTTTTGAAAACAAGTAACCATGCATTGGCTTTTTTAAACACCATCTATTTCTTTGGTTCCCTCTTGTGCGTATACTTCCCTGTCCAGCCCTAGCATTATTTCAACGTTTACAGCTTCATTCTTGGTCAGCCATTGATTGCCCTGCAGTTGTAATGATACCACAGGTTGTCACAAAGGAGATAGTAAGGTGGATTTGTAATTCTGTATGGGGGCGAGTTTGAGCCCCCCGAGCCGTATGCCTTGGAATCCATTTGTCCACTCCGAACCAAATTCTGCTACATAGGTGTCTGTCTCCACACTGCCCTGACATTTTACTTTCAGTTTGACTACAAGGGGTACAGGACAAGGTGAAAGGTTTGAGGTTTTCTGACCAGGGCCCCCCCACTAACCCATCCACCCCACCGCCCACACCCACCCACGCCTAATCCAGGACAGGACCAGCCCCACTCCCCCGCCACCCACCCTCTATCTTACCTAAACCTCAAGCCATTCATTTGATTTGTTTTGGATTTTTCAACAATGCAATCCTGAAAGCACTTTGCCTTGTTATTCCTTTGTGTGAACATGTGAATGATAATTTGTTACAAAAATGTTAAATATGTAAAAGATCATTCACTGTTTTGGAAAAACCTGCATCTGTCTTTCTGACGTTAACAGAAAAGAAAAAAAATTTAGTGACATTAAACCTGAATCTATTTTATAAAATGTTTGCTGCAGCCAATTGGTCTTGTCATTCAGTATTGTGGCTTAGGGTTGTTTGTGTTCAATAAAGTGCTATTGCTAAATATTTTCTGAGTCTGGGATTATTTCTTGACAATGAATGTTTTCAGGTCACGTAGGTCTCATATTTACATGATTAATCCTGAACTAGCTATTCTGTTGAATTCACTGGAATAGCTAGGAGCTACATGAAGCTGAGTACAGTAGAAAAGAAAGCTTCCACTTCTTTATCTGAAAAAGACTGAATCAAATCCTTTCAATGTGAAAATGCCGACTCAGAGGTTTTTGAGTTGTTTATCTTGACTCAAATGATGAGCTGATAAGGCTGATGAAGCAAGGTAAAGAGCTTGATTGGATTTGCCAGAGTAAAGTGCTGCCACTGTCATGTAGTGGTGCGGCAGAGCACGTTTCAGAGAATCACTCATGTTTTAATCAGCAGGATCATACCTTTTGAAAGTTTATCAACTTTCAAAACAGTCCACACCTTTGTCTCCGATGTTCCTTGTAATACGTCTAACAGTACTAAGACGAGAATACAATACTGAACCATGCTCATGGACCTGAAATAATTGCTACAATGAATGAATACTTTTATTCAAGTGCCATACACCAAACAGGTGTGAAGCCCATAAAGGATTTCAAAACCTTTACGTACTGAGGCATCAGAAAACGTGACCAAAAAGACAGAAATGTAAATATTGCAGTAACCAGTTGGACGTTAACGCTGCCTGGGGCTTCATTTTAATTTTAACTCAACCTCATGCATTGTGATGACATTGGTGTTGGAACATGCAACTACAATGGTAGTGACTGATGACTCAGGTTTTCAATGTGCTGTTCTTTCTGTTATACTCACACTCATACTGGCTGCTGTTCATTTCCTTCCTGTTTACCTTCTGCCACATAAAAGGAATTGCAACTGATGTGTTGGAAATTATTAAAGGAATTAAAAAAAAACGCACTCTTTCAGAAATTGAGAAATATATGAATTTATTACATTAATTCCCCCATTTCATTCAGATACCCACATGTCATGAAGGAGTTATACTAGTATTCTTTTGCTGATACATGTCAGTAAGTGTAACATCATTTATCATTTTGAAATGAAATAATCTTTTATATTCAACATTTTTTTTTTATGTTATGAACACAACGAACTGGTATTGTACTGGTTATTTCTGTCAGTTTTAGGTAATTAGTTTATTATGTGTGCCTTTAATAATTGTTTTTGCATATTTTTTGAGTAAGATAGAATCAGAAGCTCCATCTTTTACGTCATGACGTACCACCCGCCAACGTATCGACGACACAGAGGTGTAGGATGTAGTACAGGACGTGGCTAGCGAGCTACTACTTATAGTAGGACGTCCGAAAATACATAAACATCGTTATTAGGATCTGTTTTACTACATGTTGAAGTAAGTATATTAGTCCGTTACAATGTTTTCTTCGAATGTGTCTGATTGTAATTGGCCATTTTTCGGTGTAGTTTGCCCAGACTGAGGACTGTCTGGTTAGCTCGATGGTTAATATCCAGAGGAAACCAACGGTACCGTTGGCGCTACCAGTGCTATCTAGCTAGTTAGCAAGCGTTAGCCACATTTAATTAATGGCGAGCAAGCTATACTGACATACGAACTCAAGCACTGGGGTGTTCATTTAAAATGACACAAGTTTAGCTCATTATAACCCTAAAGGCATTGCGATTTAGTGTATTGTGTAATAACAAATGAACGTCATACACGTCGCTAACGTGAGCATGGAGGGTTAGCTTGTTTGCAGGGCATGCTGAGTGTGATGGGAGGATCTGTAAATCGCCTCCAGACCGGTGTGGGCTTTTTTTTCACTGAAATTAGGTCAGTCACCAGTCAGCTGGGACAACAGGATGCTCTGCTCAGATGTTGGAGCTCGGCTGGTGCAGTTTGACATGTTGAGGATAACGTTACAAAACCACTCTTCGTTTCAGATCTAGGACGGCGCTTGTTGGCTCTCGGATGTGTTTTAAATATGGCTGTGTGCTCGCCTCGGATATCTTGAGTCATTGTATATTTACAGCGTTTCTTGGTTTAATAATAACACAATATACGTGTGTGTTAAATGGCAATGTTATTCTCGTTTTTACCTTTTCATGGAGTCGTCCTGGTAAAGAGTATAGTTTGCGTCTGGATAGGATGACAAAGCTTGAAAATCACTGAACTCCCGGCCATTTAAATGTCTGTAAACGAGCTATATTGTATGCATCACGTGGGTTTAGATTATATAGCATAACTCTGCTCTAACCATCAGCTATCCAATAGTCTTTTGAAAACTAAATAATCAATGTAAATATTGTCTTCTTTTTTTTGCAGTGTGTGCGTGTGTCATATTTCTGCCAGATGTGACGTATCGGCTTTACATCAAGAGCTGAATGGGAGCATTTGAGGCCTTTTGTGAGTGAGGTAGGCTCAAATTGTTTGTATATATATTTGTGGAATATCTACAGGCACACATTGATGCCGTTAAGTTGTCGGTAAATCTAACGCTTGGTTGTGTGCTGCTCAGGAGGTTGTGGATCCCAGTGATGTACCATGGGGTACGACATTACGAGGTTCCAAGGGGAGGTGGATGAAGACCTGCTGTGCCCTATATGCAGTGGAGTGCTTGAAGAACCGGTGCAGGCAAGTCCCTGTCTGAAAGATTACCCACCCTTAATTGTATCAGTGTTTTTGAAATTTTAAATGTTTTGAGCTCTGTGTTCTTCTTTTCAGGCTCCACACTGTGAGCATGCCTTCTGCAATGCCTGCATAACACAGTGGTTTGCCCAGCAGCAGATATGTCCTGTTGACCGCACGGTGGTGACGCTAGCTCACCTCCGGCCTGTGCCCCGCATCATGCGTAACATGCTGTCCAAACTTCAGATCAGCTGTGACAATGCAGGTTTTGGCTGTACAGCCACACTGCGGCTGGACCAGCTACAGTCCCACCTCAAGGACTGTGAGCACAACCCCAAAAGGCCTGTCAGCTGTGAGGAGGGATGTGGGTAAGTGGCTTCCATTTGGCAGGAAATGTACACTGCATTGTTGTCTCGCATTGCCAGACCTTCCTCCTCCTCTGCAGCGCTGCGGAGGAAGGTCTGGCAAGTCCACACAGCATTCCGGGATGGGAGAAAAAAAACCTGCTCTGGTTTATTGGTATGTCTTTAAACCAATCAAACTCGTCTTGGCCGGTGCTGCAAAAAAGCCTAAATTGACCGTGGTTTAAAATTACAACACAAAGAAAGTGGAAGGTAATCCGGACATCCGGCCGAAAAGAGTGACATCCTGCGGAATTTCGGTCGGCACCGGCTCAATCCCGGAAGTGGAACGTCGTGGATATAGACTAACTGCATTGTAACTGTTGGGTGCATTGATATTCTCCTCCCCCTTTGGAACCAGTACCTAGGTTCATTGGTTCTGCTCAACCAAACGTAATTATGATAGCTATCACCATTAAATGTTTGTCCTGTCAAATATTATGGATATATGATTTGCAAAAAAAAAAAAATGACCTGTCCTCTGTATTGTATGGTATTAAATTCCCCCCCCTCTTGCAGACTTGAGATGCCCAAAGATGAGGTGCCCAACCATAACTGCATCAAACACTTGCGGAGCGTCGTCCAGCAGCAACAGACAAAGATTTCAGAGCTGGAGAAAAATGTTGCGGAGCATAAACACCAATTGGGGGAACAAGTAAGAACATTTGCCTGCTCATTTATGTGTTCATTAACCAAAAAATACTTTGAGCCTAGTCCTGAAAAGTGTTTTTGTCTGTGGAACAAGTTTTGAATTAGCCAAGAGCATATTTCTTTTCCATAACAGCTACTTTAGATTGACAGTTTTCTACTGAGTAGCTATAATGATTCACTCTAATTCAGTTACTAAAATGCTTTTTGAGATCTGGGTTTGTAAAGGGCTCAATCATTTGGTACAGATTATGATTATTGTTTTGTAGAATGCTTGCCTATAAACAATTTTAAGTGTGATTGTGGTACAGGGTGGTATGGAAGCATGTTTCTGTCGATGTTACATTTGAATTGTTTGTGTTTGGTACTGTGTATATCGGCATTTAGCACCTTTAGTTGACCGTAATCAAGTTTTTAAGGTCTAATGTGTGTTGTCATTCGGACAGGAGACCTGAGAGTTTTGTCATGATACAGTTATATAAAGGAGAAGAAGACTATATACAATTATCACATACAAGGCAGTGCTATTACAATATACAGTACATTCTTAATAGCTAGGTTGGAATTTGACAAAGTTAAAATCATTGTGGATCAGTATCGGTATCCAATAAAAGCAATTTAAGGGCAGAATACTGGATACAAAAAAAACCCTGATAGAAATATGTTACATCCGGCTATTATAGTTAACTAAATAACAAATAGTTGTGAAAAAAAAACATTTTAGGTATCTGAAAAAAAGAACTAGACTAGAAAACTAACTGAAATGATATTTTGTACTTACAAAACTAACTAAAATAAAAACAAATACAGGAAATGTCTTTAGTTTTAGTCTCTGTCAATTTGGTCACACAACAAGCATGAGGAGGCATTGGTGCATGTGTTTATTGAGACTGGGATGTCTACATGACATGAGTCAATTGCCATGAATATCAACGGGTCCTCAGTGGAGAGGGTGGACTGCTTCAAGTAGCATGGTGTCCACATCAGCCTCAGGGTCTGACCTGGGTTCTGCAGACTGATTCGGTGGCGACAAAGGCCAGCCAGAGACTGTTTTACTTCGGATGCCTGAGGACATTCCAAGTATCTTCTCAAATGCAGAGCAATTTCTACTCCTGCATCATTGAGAGTGTCCTAACGGGGAACATCTGAACACTTATTCTGAACTTCCTAAATCTGGCCCCTGGCAAATACCCCTCCATATTATAATATAATATAAGATAATATAAAGAAGAAAAAAAAAATCTAAATTCAATACTGAAAGTTGTACAAAAATTTTAAAAACAAACATGTAAAAAATTATTTTAAGCAAGAAAAAAACCAAACTGAAATTTAGAGACCACTCTGAAAACGTACTGAAACTAAACTTAATTGAAAAAGTAAAATGAAAAACAAAATAACAATTATAATAACTCTGCCTTATACGTGCAGCTTTTTTATTTCTTTTTTTAAGATTATTTTTTGGGCTTTTCCGCCTTTCATTTGATAGGACAGCTAGGTGAGAAAGGGAAGAGAGAGAGGGAAGACATTCAGGAAATCGTCACAGGTCCGATTCGAACCCTGAAGCTCTGCGTCGAGGCATAAACCTCTCTGTTTATGTGCGCCTGCTCTACCCACTGAGCCAACCTGGCCACAACGTGCAGCTTTTTGAGGCAGCCACCAGACTAGTTAATTGGCCATTTATAAATTCCTGTTTAGCTTTAGGAGATTTTGTGAAATCAGTCACTGAAGATGATGCTTTTAATTTCCAGAAACGGGACATTCAGCTGCTAAAAGCCTACATGAGAGCAATCCGCAGTGCTAACCCTAATCTGCAAAACCTCGAGGAGAGCATCGAGTACAATGAGATCTTGGAGTATGTGAAATTTCATCCTCTCTTCTGCTTGTATTCTGATATAACTTTGTCAGAGAGCTGCAGCTCAGTCCCTTATTTTCTTGTTGTTTTTTTTTTACTTTATCTTATATCTCCAGGTGGGTGAACTCCATGCAGCCAGCCAGAGTGACACGCTGGGGTGGCATGATCTCCACACCTGATGCTGTGCTCCAAGCAGTCATCAAGCGCTCCCTCATCGACAGCGGCTGTCCGCTCTCCATTGTGAACGACCTGATCGAGAACGCCCACGAGCGTAACTGGCCGCAGGGACTGGCCACGCTGGAGACACGGCAGATGAACAGGCGCTACTATGAGAACTACGTTGCCAAGCGTATCCCTGGCAAGCAGGCCGTGGTGGTGATGGCCTGTGAGAATCAGCATATGGGGGAGGATATGATCCTGGAGCCCGGCCTGGTCATGATCTTTGCTCATGGAGTGGAGGAGATCTTATAACTTTATAACGGCTAACTCAGCTGATCCAGGGACACGTGGGGACGTTTTGCCTGGGGGGGGGAGGTGGGGGACAGTTTGCTGTGATGAGTAGAGTTTTCCTCGTTGGAGTGAAACCTTCTTATTGAACCTGGCTTATTTAAAATAAAATCTTATAAGAGGCTCACTCCTAAGCTTGATACCTATGCCTTAAAGTAAGGACACATATATTATGAACCTGGCTAATAGAAACATAATCTGATATCTGAGATAAAAGGTGAGATGTGATGTTTACAAGGTTTATATTTGGTGCATTATATGATCTGATTGTTCTGCTCCATGTCCTAATATAGTAATAAGCTTGAACCCCCGTTTAATGCCCTCAGTTGTATAAATGCTTGTAAATACAAATACTATATTGAATTATAAATGTCATTCTCTTATTCCTCTCACTGTAATTACATTGTGACTTTTGTTTCTCAGTTCTGTTTAGTCAGCTTGTCTTACTGTCTGCAGGGACATTGACTCTGAAGATTTTTAGCGTGCTTGCTTTAGTATTTAGTTTCCTGTGAGCATTTCACAAGACATTGTGCTTCTGAGTTTAGATTGTCTAAACCTTCTGTGCCATTTGTTTTATTTATTGTGTTGCCTTTTACACAAACATGCTTGAAGATGTTACCATTTGATGTATGGAAATCTGCCTTTTTCGGTGCATTTGAAGTTCATTGCAGAAAGAAAATTGATTGTGTGTTTTATTTGTTGCCTCCGATGTAAATATAGTCTGTATGTTGGGTCCAGTTGAAGTGTTATATTTGAAGATTAACATTTTGGATTTAACTATGTGTAATGAGTTTTATTTGACAAATCCTAATGGTTCGCTTGATATTTTAGGTGATCATTACGTCTTTTTCTGATGATTGAAATATAGACTGATTTTCTTATTCTTCACAGTTAGCAAACATCTGTTCACTGACATGTCACTACATACCATAGCTTGGAGATTGTAAAAACAAATAGTTGTAACGTCACTCTTATGGCTTTTGAGATGTAAAATGTTTCACCATCAGTCACTTATTGCTGTAGTAAGATGAACAAGACTTCAAACGACCGGTATAAAAGCCCACAGAAGTGCAGTAAACAAATACCTTTGGATTGTGCCCTTTATTATTTTCCCTCTCAGTGTTTTGTTTGTTTTGTGTCTGTTATGTAACGTGTTGTACAGACAAGAAAGTAATAAAAAATGTCAAACTTCATCCCCAAAAAAATGCATTTTCTCACTGGGATAATACGGTTTTATATTTAGCTTTTTAATTAGGAAAAATGCAGTTCCTTATTTTACCACACCATGTCATCAAAGATCTGTAGGGAGGTGCATTTCTTAAGGGCACATCAGCTGAATACATTATGTAAATAAAACCTGAGTCTAGAGAAAATGATTGCTGCTTTTAAGAAATCAGGGCAGTGAGGAAAGAGATGTGGGATGTCAAAGGCTCTCAATCCAGTTCAAGAAAATGAAGAGGAAAGTTAAACCACAAAACTCCAAAGGAGGAAGGTCTGACTGCTCTGACCTGACTCACTCTCCTTTCTCTGTCTGACCCAGACACCCACATGTTTCCCATGTCTATTATCATCTCTCCCAGCCTCGTCCTCATTGTGGAACCTAATCCCTCACCATTGTGGTCACTGGAATGTGAAATCCTGTGCTTTACCAAATACTGCAGCTCTAGTTATTGTCAACACACTTTATTATGTGATGTGGTTGGTTGCTGCAAAGGGTACAGCAGCCAGTCCACGTACTAAGCATATGCTAATACAGTATGTTAGGGAATATGTTGTGATGGCCTTAAAACATTTCTACACGCAACACATTCATATAAAATGTACAGCACAAATATTTGAGGCCTGTATGCCTAGTGGAGGAAGTACAAGTAGCAAAATCACACTGTTAAAAAAAACTCCATTACTTTCAAGTTATTGTCATATGCATATTTACAGAGAAGCAGTCGTTGGCAATGAAAATCTTAATGAGAATCTAAGACATAAAATAGTGCAGAAGTTAACATATTGGGATAAAATACAACATTCAATATTAAGTAATATATATTTGTGGTAGACGCTGCAAGCACAAGTGAGCTGAAGTATATGTGACAAAATTAATAATAATGTTCTTGGGTCCTTTAACCTATAAAATGCATCATATTTTATAAACCCATCATATGTTTTGCATGTAAAATCCTAATTAGTGAAGTAACTTGTAGCTCTGTGGGCCCCATGCAAAGGTCTATGGTACTGGAGTGGGTTTGGATGAGGGCCCCAATTTTGAAGAAAAAAAAACGTGTCCCCCTATCTATAATTCCTAATGGCGGGCCTGTAGTAGGCCTAGCTATAGCTGCCAAATAAAGGTAGTGAAGTAAAAAATATAAAGTGGCATGAAATGGAAATACTCAATGAAAGTACAAGTACCTTGCAGTATTTTACTAACTGTACTTTATAACATTCCACATGACATTCCACAAGATAAGCACATGGTGATGGGAGAAGTTGACCTTCAGACTTTAAAATACTCGTTTCTGATTGGCTGCAGGTGACCGTTAAACTCGTCCAATCAACAGTATAATCACCTTCTAAATCAATGCGCAATGCTGCACGTTAAAAAGTAACCGTAGAATACTAATAGAAGGTTACTGTTTGACTCTAGTGTAAAACAGCCAAGCCATTAATTAGGTAAATTAACAAACAAACGTTGCTAACAGGAAAATCACCTATTATCACAGTGTATTTCTTTTGGTAAGTATGACAGGCTAACTATAAACACAAATATAGCTACACAAAGATGTCCAGATCTGAGAAAATGATGAAGGCTTATTATGTATTGCTTGTTAAAAGCGAGCAATAATAGGCTGTTGTAAGATTATTTCCAATATTGCACAGCGTTCATATATATATTTTTTGTGGCATGTTATCATAAATTAAGTCATAATGTCGGCAGCATAGCCTACGCCTAGTATAACGTTAGAACACTAGCCACAAAGGTTATGTATTGCACCACTTGCATACATTTTAGACTCCATGTACAATGTTAATGGAGCTACTTTAATTATTCATTTGTTAAAAGCATAACGCAGGACATACCAATATGTTGCATTGATTTCCTCTAGTAGAATGAAGCACTTTTACAGGTTAAAGCTGCACAATTTTTTTTCTTCCTAAGCGTTATTTTGCAACTTTGCAGATGGATGCATGCACTGCACTGCACGCCGCTGTAGCGAGTGAGTGTGTATTGGTTAGAAAAGAGGGCGCAGAGCAGCTGAGGCGGTGCTTGACAGGAGGGATCCGCTCCCTCCGCTCAGTCTCTGCTCTGCATTAGTTCACTGCTGCCACCCCGCCGACCTGCTGCCTCCATTTAAAGTTAACGGACACTTTATGAAAGCAGGGTTTTTTTTTTGTATGACTGTAAAACGGCAGCGCGACGATCGCATTTAAGGCTATCAACGAAGTGGCGACAGAAAGGTAAACGACTCTCGAAAACAAACAGCAAAACAGAGGTCCGGACTCGGCGTAGGCTATCGATTGAAGTTTGTGTGCAGCCCTGAACGGCTTTCAGCTGCAGATAAAATACGAGCGGGTCATTGTAGCCTGTTGTTTTGGGGGTTTTTTTTGTCAAGAATTTAATGTCATATCCAAGAGGGTGCATCTGGTAATTGAAGGGTTTCAGCTCTGTGCATGTCGTAAGAGAGATAGTCGTGTTTTAATAACAGAGTCATGCACTCAGGCGAACAACAAGCCAGCGGGCAGAGCTATTCCATCTTAATGCACGGTCCTCTGCCTTCTTTTTTAAACTCACATCTCGCCGTTTCAGTTCCTTTTGCAGTGTGTCATGACTGGAAATGCCAGCCAGCTTACATTACCCTTCTCTCAAGCTATTTAGAGAATTGAGCAATCATACCTGTCAGATTAGAGAGACTGGCGAGCATTATCTGTAGTGTCTGAGCAGTATCTGAAGTATTCGGGACAAATCCATGCTACAGCTTAATATATCACTAGTGCATTGAGAAAGCAGGTTTATAGTGTTATTGCCCCAGGCTTATCTGAGGGACACCCATCCGAGATGATGGTGGTGCAGGATGTGGTGCTATATATTCCAGCAGGGACAGTGAAACCTCAGAGGGTTTTCACTGTGTTTCTGTCACAACAACATCCTCCACAGTGTGAAGTAGGTTGGATGATGGTGGGCGATGGTGGACACTGTCACTGCTGTGTGGTCGTTTTTTTTTTTTTTTTACTCAAAGCTGCCCTTTTACTGTCACTTGACCGTGAATGTGACTTTCAGCCCTCATGCTAACTGATAAAACAAAACAAATCTGGAAAGTCTTGGTTTTTATTTGCCTTTGTGTTTGTGTACTTTGTGTTTTTTCCCCGTTTTTCCTGAACTCTCTCAGTTTTAAGGCCACTTTATTTCCAGATGACACTTTCCTGGTCAATCTGTGTGTGTGTGTGTGTGTGTGTGTGTGTGTGTCCACTACAAGCAGGTTATTTCAAAGCTGGGGAGTCTCAGTGGTACGTATCTGTTATCTAGCTGCAAGAGAGTTTTCAGGCACAGACAGCCAATACTGTACTCAGGTACTTTTGTCCCATTGTTAATGTTTACATCAGAGGCTAGAGGCTGTAAATCAGCTAGAATTTAGCACATTTTGTGATCTGTGGTTTAGTTTAATGTTAGTTGTTTGCTACGGCTTAGCTAGGGTGATCAGAGAAATGGCACGATAACCTTTTGTTTTCACTTCTCTAAATACATTGATTGTCTCTTCCATGTAGGCTACCCTTCACTTCCTTCATTATATCATTCCCTAGAGTCTGCCTGAATCCTGTATTAATGACTCTGAGTTTAACCCTTTGCGGTTTCATAAGTCAAGACTTTATTGTCAAGTCATAGAAGTGATTGGGATTTGCCTCAGTGCAGCTCAAGTCTCAAATGCTGTAACTTATAACATCACTATGTTCTCTAGGCTCATCCATTTATATTAAAAAAATAAAAAAAAATTCACGAGCAAAGATAACATGTCAGTCCTATCTGCAGACCCCAGATCTCGGAGTTGCTAGCATTATAGTGGAAAATACTACGTGATGTGACATTTAACGCGAACCAGACGAGACTCCCGATACGTGCAAACACTTACACCATTAAAGCAATGTGGCTGCTGTATGACAGCATGCACTCTCACAAGTCTGGGCAGGTTTGAGGTTTTCTTCCTCTGAACGCAGCGTGATGTTCCACAAGGCTGCCTCCACAAAAAATGATTATATAAGTCACATTCAAGTCTGAACTCAGAGTGATGGGCAGTCCTCACTTTGAAGCCGGGGAGTGAGCCTCGCCTACATTTACCAAGATCTGTGATTCATGCTGTGGTGAATTTCCCCTTGTGTGTTTTTGTCTAATTTACAATACCATGTTTATTGTGTTTGCACTAACTGGAGCTTGCTGTAGTGTGCATACCACTCAGTTCTTCAGATATCATCATACAGTGGTAGACAAAGGGAAGCCCTGTTTTGCTCTGCGTTAACCGAGCATGCTCATTACTTTTGACCCTCCTTTTTACATTATTCGATTGATAAATCTTACACCAGCTAGATCCATATTTCTACCCAGGACCGTGCGTGCAAGAAATATATAAGCTACAGAATATCTCAGCCTGGGTGCTTTCAACAACACATTTTCCATTACACAGTACAGCGATATGTACTACACTGTGCCAAAGTGAAGACAAAACAACCAGGGGAAGTCGTGGTTACTGCTCTAGGGCAGGGGTGTCCAACTCATTTTACTTCATGAGCCCAATACAGCCCAGTTTGTTCTCAAGTGGGCCGAACCAGTAAAACCATTGCATAATAACTGAGATAAATAACAACACAAGTCCCTTTCTTACAACACGTGTCCCTTTCTTTTAGTTTAAAGGGGTACAAGTACAGAATGGACAATCTATCTACAAAACATATGATGAACAGCCTGAGATATTTTGGGGGGGAAAAAAGTGCAATTTCAAGTTTAATTTTTCAACTGTATTCTGGTCAGGATGGAAAAGGAAATGAGTCTGATAGTGGCGCCAAATATTTTCCTAGAGCACTGAACGGAGCTTTGAAAACACCAAGCACATTGGCTTCCCATTTACATCTGTGAAGAAGCGTGTCCACTTGTCTTCTTTATGGCAAAGACATTTTTCACCGGCAGCTAGTGCATGAACAGTAGCCTACGCTTGACAGTGTGAAGCCTGTAAGTAAGCATGTGGGATCTACAATAGCAAATCCAGCATAGGGCCTGCTACTCTTTTTAGGACAGTCCACCCCCCAATGGACAAATAGGAATATTGAAAACTTGGAATTAATGACTTTCACAGTGTGCAAAGTCATCCAGTGGGGCGGATTGGACCCGTTGGCCGGTTCTGGCCCTAGGGCTGTATGTTTGACACCCCTGCTCTGGGGATAAACAAATGTGAATCATCAGAATCAGAATACTGTATTGATCCCCTCCGGGAAATGTTTAAGTTGCAGTTGCTCACAGTCAAATTTAACTCAAAATAAGAGTAAGAACAAACTAGTCAATAAGTGTATAAAGTGACATAGCTAAAGCGCAAGAAATAAAAAGTTCAGTAAAAGTAAAGAAAGATTAGGTTTATGAAGAAGTGGATTTATTTTTTTTTTATCTCGTATAGTTCCACTAAGTGAGTCAAATATTGCTGCTGGTTACTTCTGGCTCGGCCTGCAGTGACCCCTTGAGCAAACAGCCCATTTATAAGTAAGGGAGTTTTCCCGTGTTCATGCGATGAGTCACAGTAGCATCTGCATGTAGAATGCAATTTCGAGCGTGGCCTCTGGTTTTGAAGGCCAAACGTGGCTCATAGCGTGGGAGGAGGCAAAGCTGCAGGGGGAAGACTCATATACTGACAGGGCTCCCTCGTCCCTGAGCCTCTCAGCCTGGGCCTCCTCCTCCTCCTCCTCCTACAGTACCTGGTAAGTCACCCGTGGCAGTGCTCTGACGGAAAGCAGCTGATGGAGGGAAACACTTTCCATAGCAACCAAGCATGTCCTTCCTCCCCCCTTCTGTCGACCTAAAGCAATCTGTAAATCTGTACACACTTCAGTGATAGGACTGTTGTAGTTTCAAGAGAAACACAATGCCCAACATTAGACGTAGACTTCACTTCAGATTCAAAGAACCCACGCAGTCTTTTCCAACCACAGAATGACGGAGTACATGGCTCGCACCCTGCAAGTGTTGCAAAACAGCAGATTTCCTTGACACAAGGCGTGGGCGTTATGACAGCTTTCACAAATATTAGCCTGCATGGAAAGAGGTCATCCCCAAGTGTACCTTGAAATGGTTCTTGTTAAGAGAATGCTTTAGGGTTCGTGGCATGTGTAAAGGAAAATGTCAACTGAACTGTTTACTTTAAGTCTCCAATTATTTCACTGTTCATAAAGAAGTCGCGTTTGGTATTTTTTCAGTTGAGTGGTCAGAAGTAAAAGTGAATGTCAGGCTCTAAAACAGATTTTCAGAGGTTTATGGGGGAGTGGATGTTACTTTCAAGTCAACAAGCTGTTGCTATAGACTGCTTGAAGAACCACTTTAACATTTAAATTGTTCTTTACTGCTATTTCAGTCACAGTATGGCATAGATCCAGGAGGCTGTAACTCGTGTGGATTGCTGCTCAGAACGTGTGCTGCACCATTTATTCTGCACTGATTATACGGTGCGACATTTTGTTCAAACAGAATTCTACCTCAAGCTTGTCTGTCAATAGATCGAATCAAAGTAAATAACACTGAAGGATGGCTGGGTGACTCCTGTTAGCCCACATTTTAATCGTTCTCATATCTACACAACAGAGTCTCTCCCGCATAAATGTTTCTATTAAGCAACATAAACAGTTCCCTCGCACCATTTAACTGAAGCCCAGCAGTGTGACCTTATTGAGAGCTGGCCCCCAAAGCAGTTAGTCACACGGTCTGTATTAAGTCTTAACAAGCTTCAGACATTCCTCAAAATCACGTGCCATCTTTATACTTGTTCCAGTAAGCCCATTTAGATGGTGCCACTGTTTGTCAAAACTCCATCCTATTTTTGAGAGTGGAGGATACTGCCCCGGCATATATTACATTATTCTATATCTAAGTGCAGGGAATGGCTCATCCTGTGCTCCATGTTCTGACTGGTCCTGATTCCCACTCTGCATTGTGCATGCAAAGCATTATCTAATCAGGAAGTGAGGAATCTGATTACTCTGATAGGCTTGAGATCTTGCTGAACCAGACTATTATGATGATGATGCTCATGACATCACGCTCTTCTGGAAAGCAGAAAAACCGGAAAGGAGAAAAAACACCCAAGAGTTATCTCAAATAAAAGGTGTGTTTTAGGACTATTTTTAGTTTATTTGTATGACAGTGTTTGAAGACGGAGTCAGGAGTGTATTTTTAGGATAAAGATTTTTCAGACTGTAAATCAGGTGATCAGTAGCAGAAGGTTTTTCATGATTCCTTCATGTGTCACTCTGCCGTTGGTACAGACCTGGCCCACCTGATCGGCTGCATAAACAGAAGTGCTAGGCAACGCTGCTGACCTTTTGAGGGAATTAAGTGAGGACAGTGTGAACCTTTCAGAGTCCAAAGACCGCAAATGGATACATATTACATGTAAAGAGTGGGTGTTATTTCAGATGATTTCATTCTCTTTTTCTCAGTACGTTCTTTGTCCTTCCAGTACTCTGTTCTTCTGTTAAGTTCAGGCAGCCATCACTGATACGTGCGCTGGCTGCACTTTAATGTGTGATAACACATGCGGACAACAGTGTGAACAGCACATTTACAGCGCGGCCCTTTTCATCACGCTGGACTGGAAACCACCAAACAGTCTAAAATAAGCTTTCGTTTGTGTAATTGACGATAGAATAGTCTTAGATCTCACTCAGACATGATTTACAGTGATCTACAGTATGTGTGTATTGACCTCTTTAAAACTGTTACGCCAGGTTCAGTATATATCATATATTTATAATGTATTTATCCTATTATATTTGAAACTCTTTCCCCTCGTAATTCCTATAGTAACAATCACATTTTTAAACATGGAATTGCCAGAATTGCTACTGAATACATGCTTTTAGGCCAGCAGGCTGCTCTTTAAAGATAATAACAAATAGTTTGGTTTTACTTTCTTTAAGGACACATTATTTCTACCGACCATTTTCCAAAGCATGCTGTAAAGTTTCTCAAATTTGCCTTTCCAGCCTTCAGTGGCTTTTCATTTCCATACAGTATTGAAATCAATGAATGAAACCTTTATTTGAGTCTTTGGTGATTAGACTCCAGAACTGGATGGAAGATCTGGATGGATATTTATGTAAAGTGTGGCCTCTGATGATGGAGGAACCCTGGGTGCTGGGAGTCATGAGGACTGGAGGTGAACGGGGTGGATGAGGGACGCATCGATTTTGCCTGAAATGAAAATTGACAGCAGCACAGAGGAGAAAAGATTTAAAGTTTAGCTCACGGAGATCGTGGCGACATCTGGTTGGTTTAACTGAACGAGTGAACGCCCACATTCAGCTGATGACAATGCAGCTGATTAGGTTGGGAGAGAGAGAGAGAAATGTGAAGCATAGAAGTCTTCCTGAATGAACTTACGCTAAGCTTCATAAAAACATAATAAAAAAGCATCATTTGGGGAATCGATAAAAGACTTTAGGTGCAAGCTCAGCAGACGATTCAAACATTCTTGACTTGAGCACTCCAAGAGAGTATGGTAAAAAAAACTACATTTATTATTATTATTATTTGAATTTTTTTACAAGTACCTTTATTGTTTTAGAGAAGATGCAATATACAGTGCAACATTACAATGTCAATTATAATAAGACACATTTATTATTTTCAAAGGTCCATTATCGTTGCATGGTAAAGAAGGTGAAGTGCAGATACATTTATAAAGCCCCCGCTTCATTACCTCATAATGGTAATGTAAATTAGGCAAAGCTTAATGCTGTGATGTATTACGCAATTCAGAGAACTTTTAAGCATAGATTGCAAGATATTCTGCAGTTATGTAAAGTATTTAAGGGCTAAATCATGCAAAATTACTGTTGTGGTTCTTTTAAAGCGAGACTATGTAATGTAACTTTTGCTTAACAAGTGGTGATAACTTGATAATGGTAAAAAAAACATAGTGTAAAAGCTGGAGGTGTAACAAGCAGTCAGAAAAGTCAGAGTCAGACAGTCAATAAATTGACTCAGTGATGTCAGTTATACTGTATATATCTAAAGTGTGCTTACATTAGCCACCATGAGCTACTGGTCATACCAGACCAAGCCAAACAACAAACCTCTGAGATTATAAAATAGAGCAAGGGCGCATTTTATCGCAGATTAACTAAACATTTTGTTTGCAAAAGGCAGAGTGTTATTTTCTCTATAAGAATATTACATGGTCTTGCTTTAACACAAACATAACCTAATACCAAAATACCAAGACAAAGAATGCATCAGTGAATCAGGAGAGCATATGTGCTGTGTCTTGGTGCTTTTTAGGACAGACCTGCTTGGAAAGATCACATGTCCTGGCTATCATAATTGCTTTACATATTGAATATACAGTAAGCTGCATTAGGCATTCTATACTTTTTGTATCGATCTGTCCCTGTATTTCTTTGCGCAACCTTTTATGCATGCATCTACAACAGCAACAAGGATGTCAGCTTTTTCCCCTCCATTAGCTTGTTACTCCTCTTTCTTAAATGATTCATGGATATACATTTGTCTGTTGTTTTTCCTGTCATTAGGGAGTCTCCTTCCATTATGTTTCAACTGCATGTTTGCTTGTGATGAAAGCGTTCATAATGAACCCACCAAATGTTCATCCAGACTTAATGTTTCTGACTTCAGAACGACATGCAAGGCCAACTTTTATTGCGATTACAAGCTCCTTTTCTGTGTCAGATTCAAATTTCATGCTCGCTTTCAGTCTTGTATGACATTTAAGTCTCTTCCCTTTGTTCGGAGGGGACATCCCCTGATAAGCCAAGTTTGGTTTTTTTGACCTCTCTGCAAGATGTTATTGTTTATTTCCGCATTTCAACACTTCATTGCACTCTCTTTGGTGCTAAACTTTACCAAACACTCTCTATATCCAGTATTATATAAATCAAAAATGGGCCAGTGAGTATATGGAAAGAGATTTTGGGTGCAGAGAATCCCTAGAGTCGAAGTATCATGGGTACCTTAACTTTAGCCTGACATCATTTCTACCAGGCCCAGTTTTTCGTCGCTAGTTACATGTTACTGGTGGCGAGAGATTTAAAATAAATACAGTGTATATACATGAGAACTCAAAATTGTTCATGCTTGGCAGTGAAGCCGCATTTCACAGCATACGAGAAAATAGTTTTATCCACACATGCACGTCGAGGAAAGACTGTGGGTTTATGAACACGGACCACAGTGATATGGTGGTTAGGCATACAAACCTATTAGAATTATTCATTGTGTTCACCAAAAGGCATATTGTCTGGCAGTGACGTCCTTTGCTTCTTCTTCACTTAAAAATTGGCTGTTGATCGTGATTCTCCCTCTCTATTCTCATGGATTTTCACAGAGCGAGATGGGAGATGCTATCTTTTGCTTGCAGCCATGCTTTTATGTTTTTACAAAGAGGTAGGCTACTGTGCACCCACCTTCTCTTTTCTCTCCGTCTATGTCTCACTGTTTCTCTCGCTTGTGCACAGGCAGGCAGTTAGTGCAGAAGCAGGCACCATGTCCACCCCCACAAACCCAGAGGTGAAGGAGCTGAACCCTGTCGACTTTATCCAGCTACAGCAGTACATTGAATGTGAGTACAGACAGGCGGGCTGGCGGGCAGGCAGCTTTCTCAGCGCTTAACACCCCCCCTCCACTTCCACTTCCACCCACACATACACTCATTTACACTCGCTCATGGTTTCTCATATCTAGAAGAGGTTGCAGCCTGCCACATTCTTTTTAGCCCATATTTAGTTGTCTCCCCCCCACCACCCCCCCAGATAAATGTATATTCATTGTGTAATTATATGTGTACATGATATTACAGAAACGTGGATTCAAAATGGTGACATAACAGCTGGGCGATATGGAGAAAGAAAGAAAGAAAGAGGAAGATATTACGATAGTTTTGACCAAACACCTAAATATCAATTTTGCGGCGATATTTCACAATATATTTTACACAGTGAGAAACCTTTACAGAAAATGACATCACTTAACTGTAATGCAGCCTTTAAAACCAGGAAAAGACAACACTTGTGTCACATTGCGATATAACGATATACAAAATCTTAGAGGATATCTATATCGATATAATATCGATATATTGCCCAGCCCTAAATACAGCAGAGTAGCTAGAGGTGTGAATCTTCACTGATCTCCCGATTCGATTCGATTACGATTATCATGTCAGCGATTCAATTCGATTCGATATCTCGATGCATCACGATGCGTCAAATACATTTTTCTATTAAAACCACATAGGATATTTAATTCATAGCTTTTCATAGCTTCAAAAACAAAACATTCTGCAGTGCTCTAATACTAAATAAATTGGATACATAAAACTATACAGCACTGAGCACATGGCACTTGACACTGAAATAATCGATTATGGCCCGGTCGATTATCGATTAATTTGATTAATTTCGACACCTCTAAGAGTAGCATGTGAAAAATGTAAATTTGAGAGCTACCCCATGTACAGAAGTATATGTGCATCCCTGTGTGACCTGTGTGTCTTTGCTTTCAGACTGCAGCCTGAAGGTGAAAGACGTGCTCAGGGAATTTGATGCAGATGGCCGTCTGGCCCGGCACAGACATGGAGAGGTGAGGGGACGCCGTGTCCTGCTGTTCACCATCAGGTCCAAAACTCACTGGAAGTGATATCAGCTACATGACACATTACTAAACTGAGTTATAGTTGTCAGTGTAGCAGTGTAATGAGAAATGAGCATTTGATTTACTGTATATTGAGCGGTTAGTAATTGTCCTGCGCTGATTAATTAGGTACAAACCCATCGATCATGATGACTAAGCTGTCCGAGAGAAATATCTTCAGCGCGTTCAAGCGAGGTTCCAAATGTAAATTACCTCCTTATTTTTGCCCACGCAGCACGGCTGTGCTGTACAGCATGCTGGCTGCCCTCATGCAGTGTAAGCTGAAATGTGAGTGAATAAGATCTTTCCAATACGTTAGTGTCAGTGGGTGACACTGCCAACTAATTTGTGCAGGAAGCAAATGCAGTAATTTCGGATGGGTAATTTGGCTGCATACAGTTTAATTAGATAATTGGAAGGAAATGTTTTTTTTTAATGGGAGAAAACATAAATACTGCCATAAAGTACTAGTTAATGGCTTTAAAAACATACAGAACAATTACATTATTTGGAAATGCTGGTGTGTGTGTGTGTGTGTGTGTGTGTGTGTGTGTGTGTGTGTGTGTGTGTGTGTGTGTGTGTGTGTGTGTGTGTGTGTGTGTGTGTGTGTGTGTGTGTGTGTGTGTGTGGAATAATTATGCAGTTTCTGTGGTCTCACTGTTGTTCGCCTTTTTTTCTTCTTTTGTTATTGTGATCTGGCTGTGACATTATTTATTACTGGGTCAGCTCTGCAGGGTATCAACGAGGGAAATGGAATAATGTCAACAAGAATTGGGTTTGTGGTTCACCGTTATCGAGGGACTATTATTGCTTATTAGCCCCGCAGCATATTATCATGTGAGAAAGACAGCTACCAGGCCAGACAGATGGACTGAAATGCACGACTCTCAAGCTCAAACCAAGGGTTTTTTTCAGAGAAAGCGACACGTTTTCAAACGCGGAATGTCATCTTCCCTTATTTCAGAAGAGAGATGAATTTGAAAAATGCAGAAGTTAACACATATACACACACACTGACGGTTAAAACATTTCACAAAAGCACTGTAAACTTAATATGGCTCTCCCATTCATTCCCCCCCCCCCCAGTGCATCAATGAAGAAGGCTTTCGTCTGTTCCTGAAGACGTATTTAGAAGTGGAGGACTTCCCTGTGGATCTCTGCCAGCGACTCTTCCGCTCCTTCCAAAACTCTGAATCCACCCAGGCAGACAGTGCCAGTGAGATTATATTAACACAACTCACTGCCTCCACGCTACTTTGCTGCATGCCCTTATCACTTTACGCCATGGCCTGTTTGGCATGCACTCATTTATCACCACATGGCTGTGCGGTGCTGTTTGTGCAGATATTGTAACCAGAGTATTCACAACCAACCTTCTGTCTCCTCCGTCTCTCCTGTAGAGGAGGTCTTTCTGAAGGATGTTTCATGTTACTTCTCTCTGCTGGAGGATGGCCAGCCAAGGGACAAGCTGGAGTGTGAGTACTTTGTCTTAGTTCCTGCCCTGAGATCATTTGAGTGATGACTTGGTCCAACAGCACATCTACTTTCATTTCCCCTCTCTTTTTAGTTGCTTTCAAGCTGTACGACAGAGACGGCAACGGAGTCCTTGACAGCTCTGTAAGTTGTTGAGAAGAACTTTTAGGTGTGATTGTCAAGATCAAATACAAACATTCTGGCTTAGTTGTGGATCCGACAAAAAGGTGGAATTGCAATTTATTTGATTTTTTTTTGGGATCAATTTTTTTATTATTTTTTTAGCCCCATTAATCATACAGACATACAAAACAAATTCCACAATACGTGTCAGGTAATGTCAAGTGGTGCATATTGCCATTTATTTTAAAGTACTGTATCATACCAGTCACATTGCTAAAACATGTCTTTTGTTGTTTTTTTTTTAAACAGGAAGTGGATAGGATTATTGCTCAGATGATGCATGCTGCAGAATACCTCGGATGGGATGTGTCAGAGCTGAGGCCGGTGAGTCCCAGAGTGCTCTACTCGGAAATGTAAACGCCCTCAAACACATGAAATGCCTGTGCAGACTGCTCTGTCAGCCATGAGAATATAGTAAATGTTCATAAAGATAGACACATTTATTCGTACAAGATGCCTTTTACAGCATTGCATACGGTGTATGGCAGTACTTGCTACTCATTTGCTAGGGTTGGGTAAAAAGATAAGCTTCTCTCCACCTATAAAATCAACAAATTCCCACCCAGGACTAGTTTCAGAAAACATATGGTCTTCTTTAAGCAATAGAGGATTATGTGCTGATTGGATAATAACAATCTAATATCATTTCATCAGGTTCTGAAGGACATGATGACCGCAATTGATGCTGACAGCAGCGGCACGGTGTCTCTGGAGGAGTGGGTGGAGGGAGGCATGAACAACGTTCCCTTGCTGGTCTTGTTGGGTCTGAAGGTACTTTAAAAGCAGCATGTTTATTTTTCATTAAGTGTTGACCTTGAAACCATAACTCAGATATATTTCATTTTTACAGCAGGTGGTAAAACCCACGTTTTTTTTTTTTTACTGCTCTTGTGAAACCTTGGCTTTGCGTGCCTCTCCTCTGTCTTGCGCCTCCTCCCTGTCCATAAGGGCCTTTTTGCCGACTCAGTGTTACAGGGTGTGGTAATGTCATCTCCTCTCTCATGCAAGCTCTGCACCATCAGAGTGCTTTTCCATTTACTCTGCACATTCTGTGCCCACATTCAACAAAGGACTTGCATAAAATAGCAATCTTTAGGCAGTGGGCACTATATTTGACTAAAGAAATAAATCAATTTAATATCGGGTGTGTACGTAAAAATGGTTGTCTTAAATCAAGGGCAGATCAGTTTTGTGGTATGGGTTTTGTTTAATGTGTTGCCAAGAATGTAAAAGCCACTTACTGTTAGACTGCGTGTCTGCCTACTCACTGTGGCGGTCTAAAACCATGGACTGGACTCTGCCACCGGGTTTGGCCTCTACAACCATGCCAGGGACTTCCCCTCCGGCTATTTCTAGCCACCAATAGAGATTTGAAGCATGGGGTGCATGAATTGAGCCCCCTCACAGTTGCTGTGTGTTTTTTCGCAGCCTTCCTGCTATGCCTCATGCAGTAAGTGATAGGCTGATGCATTATGTCAGGGAAAAAGCATTTCAGTGTGTAATCCGGATAAAAGCCCTGCTCGCTTTGTAAACAGATTCAAAGCAACCTTATAATCTTGTGTTGAGAATTTGAGATTATAGTCAGTGTTGATTTGAATATCCATGGTGCTTGTTGCATGTCATGATATGTCAAGCCACTACATACTGCATATCAGCGAACTCATTAGAGCAAGGTTAGTCATGAGTGGGTGGGAAAAACAACTGTGAAATGCAGGCCTTGCCCCCAGTGTTTTTATGAAAGGGTTTGTGTAATTTGATCAAAAATGTAACAACGGAAACAAATATGAGCAGTATGTATGATGAATTTCTATATCCAAATGCAAATGAGCAAGCACAGTCACAAAGATCTTAAAGTGCTAATATTATGCTTTTTGGCTTTTTCCCTTTCCTTTATTGTTATATATCTTTTTTGTGCACGTTATAGGTTTACAAAGTGACAAAGTGACAAAGCCCAAAGTCCCCCCCCAAAGGGACTTACCATCTCCAACAGAAAACACTGTTCACCAACTGCTCCAAACAGCTCTACTGTAGTCCAGCCTTTACTTCAGAGACGAATGTGCGTCACTTTGTAACACACGTTATAATGCTCGCCTAGCTGCTAGCATGGCACACCCTCACAGTCTGCTTCTGACTGGCTAGTAGTCCTTACATAGCTACTGCGCATGTACGACAAAACAGAAGTGTGATGCCTCACTCTGTAGCTAAAACAGAGAGCTCAACACACAGGGTGAAAAGAGGAGCTGCAGCAATGTGCAGTACAACAAAAATATGGTGTATTTTTTTTTTTAATATTAAACCATGTAAACCTATTCTGATATAACCTCTAAATACAATTATGAACCTGAAAATGAGCATAATATGAGCACTTTAAACCACGATGTTCCTGTCTTTCTTGCATTGTCGTCTTCAATGATTGCTCCTTCAACAACCAGATGACCCAGAAGGACGGACAGCACCTTTGGAGGATGAAACATTTCAACAAGCCTGTTTACTGCAACGTGTGCCAGAGCATGCTGCTGGGTCTGAGGAAACAAGGACTGTGCTGCACTTGTGAGTACCTAAAGTCACCAGAAGAGGGCAACACTGCAGGGACATTTGTCACTAAAACTGGAATGTGAAAATTTGGGAATTGCAGGATCCGTTTTAGATTAATATTCAGCTTTAAATTTATATGAATGTAAACATCATATGACAGCTGATGTGTCCTGTTGTGCAGGCTGCAAATACACAGTCCACGGACGCTGTGCAAACAGGAACCCGGCCCCCTGCACCCGGACGTATGTGAAGTCAAAGAAAGAAACAGGGGTATGCCAGTGTCTCCATGAAAACATTTACAGTGGCACTTACAGTGTCTACATAGGACGCTATCCTGAGTCTGAGTGATCTTATGTGGGAATTTAAACATTCATCTCACATTTCAGGTTCCAGCACACGACTGGGTGAGTGGGAACTGTGACTCTAGGAGGTGTGAAAAATGCCAGAAGAAGATCAAGAGCTATCAAGGCTTAACGGGCAAACACTGTGTCTGGTGCCACACGATGGTGAGGACGCATCTCAGTCTGTGACTGATTTTTAGGAACAAATAGTGTGAAATGAAATGAAATCTTTATTTCCAACAATTCAATAAAAATGCTATGTTGTTAAAAAACAACCAAAAGAATTCAGCATGACAGACACTAGACCCGTTTGAAAAGGGATAAGAAGCAGCCTAGGCTTGTCAAGTCCTACGCCCATCTAAGTGCACACTCCAATTAGATATACTAAACAGACAATTTTAAATAATACAAAAATACTACTCCAATTTACGTCATAGTCTATCAAGCTATTAAGGAAAAAAAGAAGAAAAAAAACAACCACCATTAACATCAGTGAGATTTACATTCTCCTTCCTCACTTCTGTACTTTTTAATGATATCTGTTGTAAAAACATTTGAATTGAATTATATTTATTTGTTTGATCGTTTTGTCAAGTCCATTCTACAAAAACTGTGCATTTTGGCTCAAATGGTCTCATTGTACCCATGATGCTTTGGGTTCAAATTCAGTCTGGAGAGGCTAGTTTCAACGAGGGCTGCGCTCAAAACATCGATACAGCGATATATCGTGACGTACTCCTCGCGTACCGATGCAGATGCTACTATGGACATCGGTATCGAGTATCGACACAGCAGCAAATGCTGTGACGGCAATTTTGGGAAAGAAACCCCACCCATGGTGCAGTGTTCAATGAAGCCAACAGATGGCAGTCAAGGCCAATCCACATTACAAAAACAGCGCACGTGTCAATTCAAAACAAACATTCATTCAATGTAAAGGTTAAAAAAGGTAAGAATATTGTATTTGCATTTATTACTAACTCTGGGATTTAGTAACGGAATATTTTAGTTTAGCTTTAAAGGCAGGGTTGGTAACTATTTCCAATATAACCTTTTTTTATATATATCATGTTTGAAATGGTCTTTAAACCCCGACAGCAATAAATAACTTATGGGCTCTGAAAAAGGAGTGAAAAAGATCCATCATCTGTAGCTGCTCTGATCCTGTAAAAACGCCCACCAATCACTGCCTTGCGGTCCGCTTGGAAAGAACCAATGAAATGCCTCCTCGCCCACGCTGCGCTTACTCTACCCCTCCCGTGTACGAGTCTGAGCTCAATGTGCGTCGTCGCCGCATTTCTAACAGTAGTCATGTTTGTTCTAAACATTCGGTACGATAATATTAGCTGTTTGCTTACCGGTGAATGAGACATGAAGTCAAACGTCGGTCCTTTCTCCGCTCTGCTCTGAAGAATCTTGCTAGCTTTCCTACATTACCAACCCTGCCTTTAAATTCTCTGTCTCCAGTGTTTTAAGTTGTGCGATCGCTTTTATACAGAATAATAAAGAACAGCAGTTAGGGTAAAGTCTGTGTAGGACATGGCCATTATTCAAAATGAACGATATGTATCGTATCATGGCCTCTATATCGTGAAACGTATCGTATTGTGTGGTCATAGGCCATATCCAGCCCAAGTTCCCACCACTTATTTCTCCTAACTTTCTTGTCTCTTTTCACTGTAAGCAGCCAGTGAAACAGAAATGCAAAAAAAAAAAATATATTTATCTTTTTTTAAAAGATAAATTTGGATCCTGAGTTGTCATCACTATTGTGCTGGGAGTTTACGTAATGTGCCATTGTTTGTGTTTTACAGCGTCATGATGAATGTGCAGGCCAGGAGCCAACAGCGTGTACCTGTGGGCCCCTCAGAGACCATATCCTGCCTCCGTGGGCAATCTATCCTGTTATAAAGGTACAGCATTATCCTCGGGCACATGTACTGTACGGAGCAAACACCAACGCAGAACATAACATCAGCCCAGGGCTGTTTGTTGTAGTTTCTTTCTCACCTGTGTGGCATTTCGACAGGTACAGTGTGTAAAGATTTTTCTTTCTCTTTAAAGGGCAAGAACATCTATTACATTTCCTCTGGTTTTATTCAATCTTTGCTTTGTTTTGGTCCCTAAAGGAGAGACCAAACAATGTAAAGAATGGCTGCTCAGGCTCAACAGATGACAGCGAGCTCAATACTACTCCTGATGGACAAGTGCTTCAGGTATTATTCTCCCCCAGCAAAGCTCTTTATCAGTGCTAAATATTTACAACCAGGTTTTGTATGGTCAAATCCAACTATTACATTTGTTTTCTGTCATTCAACAGATCAGCCCCGTGCCAAACACCCATCCTCTTCTAGTGTTTGTCAACCCTAAAAGTGGTGGCAAGCAGGGAGAAAGGTGAGTTAAAAGAAATACATTCATGAAGAAATAGATGTCTAATACATGCACATTGTTTAGCCTGGTTTTATGTATTACAGAGTCCTGCATAAATTTCAGTATTTACTGAATCCACGGCAGGTAAACAACCTTTCGAACGGCGGCCCTGGACCAGGGTGAGTAAAACACATTATGGTCAGCATGAAATGAGAGGAAAAATAGGTGAATGGAAATAGATTTTATTTTTAAATACACAGAGCCAAATATTACATAACAGACCACATTGTCCTGAATACTCGATATTCTTTCAGACTGAGTTTCTTCAGATATCTGCAGGATTACAGGATCTTAGTGTGCGGGGGTGACGGCACAGTTGGCTGGATTCTAGACGCAATAGGTGAGATTGATGGATCACTATAAAAGGAAGCACTATTAGAAAAAAGAAGAAAAAAAAAGAAGATGCGTAAGCCTCCACACCATGAGCTTCTGTTGAGAATCATTCTGACGCACATTCTATTTCCTTCCCTTATTATTATTCCTGCTTTCAGATAAAGCCAATCTGGTGGTACGGCCCCCTGTCGCTGTGCTTCCTCTGGGCACAGGAAATGACCTAGCACGGTGTCTGCGATGGGGAGGAGGTCAGAAATAAATGAAAATAATGAAAGAGTTTGCTGCATATGTTACTATTTGTGTGTTTGTTTGAATGTGATTCATGAAATAAGAATGCTTTATTCTAGGGCTGCACGATATGAGGAAAATATGCCATATGCGGTAACCATCATTGAATTACTTGCGATAAATAAACAAATATTGAAGCGTACTCAGTTCTGCATTTCTGCTGCTTTCAGTATTCTGCTCAAATACAGCAAATTGCTTGTTGAATTGAAAACAAATGAAAGAGAATCATTTCTAACATTGTTTTATTGAACACATTAAACAGAGCATTGAATATAAAAAGGCACCACTAAAAAAAAGAATGATAGTTACATTTTAAAGTGCTGTTTTCAACCGATATTTTCTTTCAACTAACACAAAGAATCTCTAAGTGCTTTTTTGCAATGTGTTGCAGCCTTCCACAATGTGTTTTGTGCTGCAGTTGATAGCGCGATAACGATAAAAAAAAACGATATATATTGTGCAGCCCTACTTTATTCTATATTTGTCTGTATTAGTCATACGTGGTGTGTGTGTGTGTGTGTGTGTTGCCTTTCTGAAGGATACGATGGTGAGGATCTGAGTCGTATTCTTAAAGACATCGAGGGGAGCTCTCAGGTGATGATGGACCGCTGGAGTGTGCAGGTCATCACAGATGAGAGTCAGGAGAAGGGCGACCCCGTGCCCTATGAAATCATCAACAACTACTTCTCTATCGGAGTTGTGAGTTTCTCAGAAATACATCACACAAAAGAGTGTTATTTTTCAGTTTTGTGTTTGGATCATTTCAGTGGTGTGTTGTGTTGACAGGATGCCTCCATTGCCCACCGCTTTCACACAATGAGGGAGAAACATCCCCAGAAATTTAACAGCAGGTACGCATTCAACTCTTTGGGTAAACACATTCAGTTTTTAGGGCAACATCTTCAGGGACAGCAAACAGACAACAACATCCCACTCATAGTAAGAGCACACAACACAGTTTTAAAATCATACGTCTAACAGATGTGCTGTTCAACAACAGAGCAGACCCGAGGAACAATTTCCTTTTCTTTTGTTCTCATTTTTACTTTCATTTTTCCTGTTTGAAGTAACAGGTTTTTTAAAGCTGAAAAAAAAAAACTGAATGCAGGTGGCGACTGCAGATGTCTGAAGCAGCAAGCGTTGCAACTTGACTCCTCCTGCCTCTAAAGAGCTGCGTGTGATAAAAGGAAAAAATGTCTTTTGAAAATGTAATATCACTTAAACCTGAAAATGCACACTTTTTCTATGACTGCAGAATGAAGAACAAGCTGTGGTATTTTGAATTTGCCACTTCAGAAACCATCTCTGCGTCCTGCAAGAAACTGAATGAAAGTCTAACCATCGAGGTGAGATCGCAGCATCAGCTTTATCAGCTTTGCAAGTTTGTGTTTTGTCTTTGTAACCAACTGTTTTTGTGTTGGGTGAAAAAAAAAAAGATGTGTTCCCACAACCAGAGTACTGATGCCTTACTTTGTCTCTGTGGCCTGATGCTGTTTCTTCTTCAGTGCTCTGGTATTCCACTGGATCTCAGTGGCCTGTCTCTAGAAGGGGTTGCTGTCCTCAACATTCCCAGCATGCACGGTGGCTCCAATTTATGGGGTGAGACCAAAAAAGGGGACACTAAGGGACTGACAAATCAGGAGGAGCCCGAGGTGATCATCGACCCAGAAATCTTGAAAGTGTCCTCCCAAGGTATTTTCTCTTTGGTAAAGTTAGACCAGGGTGCCTACTGTGTGAGATCATCAGAAATCTGATTTAAAGGTGCTGTAGGTAGGATTGTGAAGATCCAGGACTTTGAAATTTGAACATCGACAACTTCTCAGTCCCTCCCCCACCTTTCCACTAAAGCCCAAAACGGTCTCCTAAGCCCCTCCCCCCACAAGGGAGAATGAATGCGTGTGCATGAACAGTGATTGACACGCAGTTAGACCCCTGGCCCTGATTGGTGCATCTGAACCGGGAGCAGTGGATTTTTGCAAATTGCACTACAGGCTGTAGGTGGTGCCAGAGGAGCCGGATTTTTTTTATTTTTATGACCTGCTTCATGTAGTTCTACTGGAACATAGGGTCAGTTTCAGACAAATATGACAGAAAGTTAGTTTTATAAATCTTACCTACTGCACCTTTAAATCTGCCCAAACATTTTTCATCTACAGTTGCCCCTTAAAAACATCAAACCTTTTAACTTCTTTCTGCTCATTGTTTTGGTTTTACAGCACACAAACCTCACTCTCATTATCCCTGTTTTTTTTAAGCAGAAAGTTCCCGATAAACCCACTGTATCTGTTACCTGCCCAGCACCAAAGCAGAGCTAAAAGGCGAGTGTTGTTTGAACTAACATTTGTCAGATGGACACAAACAGGACCTTAAATAAATGATCATGTCGCTTTGTGGCTGCTGGATGTGTAAATAAGCAACTGTTTGCTAAAAAGCTTCCCTAACAACGAGGCTTCGCTCAAGGGGATATGTCAGACGTTGTGTTTTCTGCTTTATTTGTTGTGCCCAAAGTGGTCAAAAAAATCAATTAATGTAGCTTTAAAAGGGCCATTAGCACCAATCATTAAATGAAGTAAATGAAACCCATGTGGCTCCCATGTGATGAAAGCATCGGTCTGACTTGATGTATTGTAATGCTGTTGTGGTATTTAAACCTGCATTAACTGATTTTTCTGGCCACTTGAGGGCAGCAGAAACAAGTTGTAAACACATCACTGACCTTTCAGGCTTATATGGCAAACAGTTAGTCCAGCTCACACAGAGCAAAATCATTCATTTGGGGTCATGTTTGTGTCCACCCGTGCAATATTCACTCTCCTTTTAGTTCTGATTTTGGTGTCTACAAACTACGGAGGCAAATACGTGTCTCTTTTAGCTGCTAAATGCTCCACTATGTTCATGAGCTAGTTGCTAACTGTGTCTGTCTGCTAGGGCTGCACCATATGAGGAAAATATGCCACATTGTTGAAATTAGCGATAACGATATTACTTGCCATAAATAAACAGATATTAAAGTGTACTCAGTTCGGCTGCTCTCAGTATTCTGCTCAAATACAACCAACTGCTTGTTGAATTTAAAACAAATGAAAGGAAATCATTTCAAACCTTCTTTTATTGAACACATTGAACATTGAATTGAATATAAAAAGGCAGCACTAAAAAAAAAAAAGGATGACAGTTACATTATGAAGTGCAGTTTTCTACCGATATTTTCTTTCAACTAACACAAGAAATCTCTGAGTGTCTTCGTCATATGTCGCAGCCTTTCACGATGTGTTTATCGCGCCAGTTGATATCGCGATGATAAAAAAATGATGTACATTGTGCAGCCCTATTGTCTACTGTTGACCCGAGCAGGTAGTGTACAGTCAGTTTATCAGAGCCTTTTTTTTTTCTGAAAACAGCTGCCTTTACGTGACCCATTGTTACAGTAATATGAAAATATTGATCATAAAAAAAGCTAAAATATTTGCACTTTAAATGTATTACAGCTGTAGTTTTAGTATTGGCATAAATGTATCCAATAATGTATGTATGTATGTAATGGATCCAGTTTATGCATGATTTTGTTACTTTAATTGATTCCCACACTGTGTCCTGATGCGGACTAAATATGATGACTGACATGTGGGTTTGTCTGTGCACTGGATGTTCAGTATGTCCATGTGTTCTTGTCAGATCTCAGTGACCGTCGATTAGAGGTGGTCGGCCTGGAAGGAGCCATGGAGATGGGACAGATATACACGGGTCTTAAGAGTGCTGTGAGGCTCGCGAAAACATCCCAGATCACCATCAGGTGAGAAACTGCCTCACACAGACATGTTCAAACTTATCAGGCTTTCGGGCTCCATGTCTCGACAATGGCTTGTAGGTAACTTTGATCACCGGCTGAGGATGATCCTCTGGTTCTTTACATACCAGTAATTACGTATGCCGGCTTTCCTGTTAATTACACATTAGGGTAATTGATTTTGCAACTTGATCCCTCTCTACTTTTCCCTCAGGACAAAGAAAGCTTTACCGATGCAGATAGACGGAGAGCCGTGGATGCAGCCTCCATGCACGGTAAATTAGACACAGACACAATTTCTTCTTAAATGGCATGAATGGAAGCACATGTCACCATTAGCAATACTATTTGTATGTTTTTGGATTGTATTATATTGTAATTTAATATGCATTTTGCTTTTTGTATTTCCTTTTCAGATTCACATCACACACAAGAACCAAGCCAGGATGTTGATGGCTCCTCAGGCCAAATCATCTGGCTTTTTCACCTACAAATGAAACTGCTCAGAAGCAGCCACATGCACTCGTTTGTTGTAATTAGAGGACCGACACTTTTTTTTAAATATAAAATCAGTTTGAATGTTTGTGTTGTAGAATAATAACTTATGATAACTGCATCTGTCTAACACATAACCGAAGCATGGCACTGTATGAATACAACTGTATGGTAGGATATGATTGCATCGTGGCAAAATGATATACACCAAACTCAACTCTCTCGCCCGCCTCTGTCTCAGTGCTTCACAGTTAGTGGAAATGCTGCTCTGTAGGAACTTAAAGTAATATTTCAAGTAAAGTGAATGTCCCGCTAAAAGAAGTATATTCAGTTTAATGTGCCTTTACAATCTGTTCTCTATGGTTATGGCTTTGGTAGAAGACTTACAGAGCTCTGTGTAGACGTGCACTTTGGACATAATCCATGTAGTATTACTTTTTTTCGTTGTGGCTGTAAAGATGCTGTAAAAGCCAGATGTATTGTATGTTCTTGTCAATTTGGAACCAACCACTTTTTTCATAAATTTTTAGAAGATACTTGAAAGTGTTTTGGGGAACAGTAAAAGAACAATCGTTGCCAAAAAGGCTGCATGTTGATCCGCTGCAGCAGTCAGCCTACTCTACTGTTCCTTACTCTACTGTGTGTGTGTGTGTGTGTGTGTGTGTGTGTGTGTGTGTGTGGGCAGAAAGCTGAGATGTATTCACTTCTAACTTATAAATTGTGTTGGATGTGAAATTATTGGTTCAGACTGGTTTAAATATATTATGTAAATAATTTAAATGCTTAATCATTCATATCATTTCAAAATATCTAGAAGATGTTTATGTAATATGCCTGAGATAATACACTGTGTAAAGATTTTAATAAATCATCTGGACTTCAGTGTTTGGTATACTTAATTTATTATGTGGTATAATATTTATTCTACCACAAGGGGGCGTCACCCACTTTTTAGTCTTTGCAGCATCATCTGCTCCACTAACTCAAAATAATAGTTTTCTCTGCCTCTTTAAGACTTATCTTATCTCCTCATTGTATAACTTAATATCTTTGTTGTCAAAGCAAGAATCTGTGCTGAGAATAAATACTAGTTTTTCCTGAGTAATATTACCCCTAACTTTTAATGAGAGGTTGGTCTGCCAGCAACTAATGCTGCCTTCAAATGCTGTTGGACAAAGCATGACTACCATACTGTGTGTTTGGAAACTTTTCCAACAGCTGAGAGTGGTTTACACAACTGTTTGCACTTAAAATAAGCCACCAAATTAAAGAATTGTATCACATATGTGCCTTACAAAGTAACAACACCTATTCTTAGCTGGTGGGAATATGCTAACTTTTTAAAGACATGTTTTAAGAAATATAAAATACTCTGCTTTGAATATTAATTTCTCTTTTTGGATTTTCAACAAAAAACTTCAATACACTACTTACACATTCTAAGAAAGGACATGTACAACATTTCTCCTAATTACCTGAAAAGTATTTACAGTGTCTGTGTCCAGGAAGTTTCAAATTTGGGTGCAACAACTCAGTAAAATCAGTAGACAGCAGTACAGTAAGAAATTAGTAATAGTCACTAAATTAGAGCAAGTTCATTGTTGCCTTTCTGTTTTGATATTAACATTGATTTAAGTATGCAACTAGTGATTATTTTCATGATCAATTATTAGAAATGTCAGAAAATAGTGAAACATGTCCAGCACAATTTCTTAAATATTAAAAGTTACGTCTTCAAATGTCTTGTTTTGTCTGACCAAAAGTAAAATACAAATGAATAAATAAATAAAAATTCAGGTTACAATTATATAAAACAGGGTAAATGAAGAATTCCTCACATTTGAGAAGCTGACGCCGGGGAATATTTGGCATTGTTGCTTGAAAAATGACTAAAACGATTAAAATGACTAATCAATTATCCAAATAATGACTAATCGATTAATAAACTAATTCTTCTGCATCGATTACATGCCTTGTGTGCTTTTATTTTCTCCTCTTGATTCTACAGCTAAAATAAAACCACTACTTTCTTTGGCTGCATTTACAACCCCCCAAAAACCAAAACACTTGCAGCTGCCGAACTGCGAAGCAGGAATGTCCGAGGTGCACGGGAAGTCAGCAAAAAAAGGATGCACGTCAACATCCCTATTGGCACTCATTCGTGTCCTTCACAATAAAAGTCCCCGCCCCCAAGCCTTTTCAGAAGAATCACTCTGAAGTCATATTATAGTTGCCTCCACGTTGAAGCTCGCGACTCGGTCAGCATCTTCCTCGACTCTGAGGACAACAACACACTTTATCATTACTTTTCATTTTTTATTCTCAACAACTTTCCACCTCTCTTTTATGAGCTCAACATGACGTTCAGGAGGCTGAAGAAGGTGAACTCCAGCGGGCCAGAGAGTGGACCCGCACCTCCAGACAACGACATTTATTTCCCCTCGTCAAAGTCAGACAGCTGCCGGACTGGGGACTTACCGAACCGCTCCTCGGAGGTTTACAACTACAAGACTCTAGCTTACTCTGGAGGGACGCTGCCCAGGAACTTCAAAAAGGTAAGAAGTCCATTCATACCTTTTTATTATTTCTCCACTGTGTCCTCATTCATGGGGTGTTGTAGTCTGAAGTTATCAATATAGTTAGTATTAGTTATTAACTTCACTCTAAAAGTTATTCTATTAACTGTTATAGCTGCAGTTGTTCATACAAGACATTTATACTTCCTTTATGTGAAATGTTTACACTCTAGAGGCAGAATAGTTTACTTTTCTTTCTTTTTTTACCTTTTTAGCATCACACCATTTTTTTGGACATTTGTTTATCACTTTTTGTTGTTGAATTGAGTGATTATTTCACCTGCCACAAGGACGAGAATATCCCTTGCAAAGATGTATAGACAAGATGGACTTTGCATGACTTGATCTGAAAGTAAAAAACTGTGGTTCTGGATGTAATCTACTCAGATGTGCAGTGTTGTCGGTCTATCTGGTGGTTCTTGGTCTGAAAATGGTTTGGGCACCTATGCTGGTTCATGGTGTGTCTATCTACAGAGAGCATCTTCACTAAAAAGGCCACCAGTGGCCCATCCAGGGGCAAGTGTGGACCACCCAAACACTGAATCTGATTTATGATGTGTCAGGTTCGCCAGGGTCTGGTGCTTCAAACGAGGACTTCATCCAAATTAAAATGATGGTGATGATTTGACACAAGCAACAAAACTTAAAGTAAAAACCTGCAACAGTTCAGGTTTGTTTACAGTTTGACCAATACTTTCTTTTCTTTCTTTTTTTTTTTTTTTTTTTTTTACATACAAATGACTCCTTTTTCTTTTGAGGGATGCTGAAATATATTGACATTAGTATGACTTTTGGAATGATTTACATGTAGCACCAATTACAAGCCTTTTGCTCTAATTATTGTCATTTAGCGTCACAATGAAGTGGTACCAATACATGCTTAAATATACAACAATATAATATGCAAAGATTAAAAAAAGAAAAAAAAGTTATTTTGTTGTTAAAAGACGATTGGTGCCAAAAGACCAACATTCCCATCTTAAAGTCATTTAACTTTGATGTTTGACCTTAAGATTGTCCAAAATGTATTAATGAAATGTACTTCCATCATAAGTACAGACTATATGGGATTGAAACAACTAAGTCATTTTCAAATTGAGTTGTATAAATCAGATTGACTACTGACTCATGGAGTATTATTTATTCTGCTTCATAAATTATTGTTCTGACTCCCTACGTGTTGCCTCTATTTCAAAATAGGAGCACACCGAAGATTCCTTCATCTAAGAGAAACCAATCAAACGTTTTAACCTGATAACACCATGGTAGCCTGCAGTAGTGAAGCCAAAATTAAAGAACGAAGCCCAGGACTGATATCCCCCTTCTCTGATGCTCCAGAATGACACCAACTTCAGCCGGTGTTGCATAATACAGGCAAAAGGTTTGCATGGCTACTGTGTAAATTGGCACATTCTCCTGGCTATTGTTTCTCTCATAAAGCTGGATTCAATTCTGTAACTTCCTTTGGTGTTTCTGGCATCCTAGTTGGAAAGCAGTTTTAAAACGGACAAGTGTAACCGTGTACAGTAAAGAGAGGCACAGCTATCCACCAAGCTACATGCATACATGTGTGCAGTGGCTGGAGTGAAGGGCTACAAAAGTGCATTGTGCACACACAGGCACAGAGATCCTGCTCCAGCCACCCCCGTCAGTCTCTGAGGGTATTTGGGAATAAATGCACTCATTGAGATGGGAGCGGGACAATTCTGTAAGTGTTGGGACATAAAGAAAGCAACATTTTACTACCCAGAGAGACTGTAGCACAAAGCAGCCTTTCATAGGAGCAGCATTTGAAAATGATTGAGTTGGAACAGTCGAGGATTGATTGTAATGATTTAGTGGAGCCTTCTGGACAGATACCTTTTCTTATTTACACACTCCGGTAGGGCAGAGTCCTGACCTACTGTTGACTTGGCTTTTCACTCAATGCAGTTATTGTGGCAGTTATTCTCGCCACGTGTGTCTTATTTGTTTTCTTTAATAGGCTGGAATTTGTACAAACTGCTCTCAGACAAGATCTAACGTTTCAGATAGGTCAACATTTTGAGTGCCTGAGGGCAGCTGATTTTGTGTTAATTAAAGCTACGTTTATGTGCTTTCTGGTGTTGTAACTGTGAAGTAAACAAAGAGCAGCCAGACACGTATTTCTGGTTTTACCTTTTGATGTTTCTATACCGGCACAATGGCAAAGTGGCTACAAAACACAAACCCACAGCGCACATGTGCAGCTTCAAGACTAGATGGACCAGTTGATGCACTGCTGCGTACAGTAGGTGTGTCCTGGAAACCCCCCCCCCCCGCCCCCCATGAGTGATGTTGCGTTAATTTCCCGCAGGTGTCTGACACGCTTCATGACTTGTTTCGTTTTCTCCTGGCAGGGTGGTGGTTTGCAGAAATGGAAACCCTTAACAGTGACACCAGAACCACAAAGGTACAATCTCCTTCATCCCTCACTGACATTTACCCTTTGTACTTTTTCTCTTTCCTCTTCTCTTCCTCCGAAGAATGATTACAAGTGAGCAGCATCATCCCAGAGTGAAAGGCCCTCATTCAAACAGTCAGCCACGATGATGGCAGCCAAATGTTATGCATGATATTCTTTGATGGGCTGTCATGAATTTTCATGTGTTTTGCTGCGACTGCATGAGAGATGCTGTGTTGACGTCTGTCAGTCCAACAGACCCCTTGTACTGTACAGCCTCTGGACGTCACGGCTAACTGTGACGTCCAGAGGCTGCCGGACACAGAAGAAGTCCTGTACAGCCAGCAGAGATATCTTGTTATGCAATTTAGATAAGGATAAAGAGAGAAATCCAGAGTTGGACATAAACATCTTGTTGACCTCCTCTCCTCCTGCTCTTGTGTTTTGGAGTTTATATGTAGGCCTACAAAATGCTGTTTTATAAATGAGTCGTCTTTATATAATCATTACCGTGAGCCAAAAAGCTGACCGACTATGAAATCCCATATTTATTTGATTCAAAAGAGAACTCTACAGTAAAGAAAAATGGCCATCACAATATCCTAGAGCCCAAGACAACATCTTCAAATGTCTTTTTTTTGTGTGCGACCAGCAGTCCAAAACCCCCAAATATTCAGGTTACAATGATATAAAACAGAGAAAAGCAGAAAACACTCACATTTGCGAAGTTGACACCTGTCAATATGTGGCATTTTGCTTAAAAAAGGGCTAAAATTACTAATTAATTGTCCTGATACATTTTTGATTAATGTTGCATGACATGCCTTTTTTTTCTACTTTTGTATCACAAGGTCAAGACGCCCCACTTCATTTCTACAATTTAAACCACTACTTTTAATTGTAAGACCAGGGAAAGCAGCAATTTAACACAGTTGAGAACCTGCAAGCTGCAACCATCAAAAGTTCGGCATCTTTGCTTGAAAAATGAATTAAAGAGATGCTTATTGCCCACTTAATCACACAGCTCCCTTTCATATTAAAAAAAGACTCTGGGATATTTGAGGATATAAAAATAACTTGTGAGTCAGTTTAAATAAAAATGACCAAATCTCTTTCTTCTTTTCCAGAAAGGTGGTGGTCCTGGAGAAAAATGAAGAGGAGACGTTTGGTTTTGAGATCCAGGTGAGAGGATTAACAACGATAGTTTAGAGCCTCTCGAGTGCCATTTAACGGGATTTCCCTGATCGGCCACATCCCTGTCGCCAGATCATGAAACTTGAGTGACTGAAGCGTGGACATCTCATCCTGTAAATCTCTTAATCCGTGCATTTGCCTGCTCTAGCGGGGGGGGTCAAAGGTCACGCATCAGTCAAATAACTAGTTGAGTGTTAGTCCCATGACTCGAGAGAAGAGGATGTGTTTTTCTTTTCCCAGCGTTTTAAGCTGTGTGGTTTGCTCACACGCTTGCCGTGTAAAACCGGCTTCACGCTCACCCTCTCAGCAGGCAGACGCTTCACACATTCAACCTCATTATCTCCCTGATCTCTCTTCCTCTCGCCCCGAAGCGCTATGGCAACCTCACAATGTCGCCTCTGTAATGCAGACCCCGCTCTTAAAATAGTTTTCTGAAATGTGTTAAAGTTTCTGTAAACGGAGCACTGCATCGAGGAAAAGCCATATTGTTCTATTTATGGTTTGGATGGAGGCTGCCCGCCCTTCCTGTCCGCCTGTGGCCAGAAGGAAGTGAGAAGGGCCAGTTTGACGTTCAGCAGGGAGAGAGATGACTTTGGACTCTTGTGGTTATCCTCCCTAAGTGCCTGTTATGTTAATACGGATGGATGTGGAGTCGAGGATCCAGCATGCAAATGGGATATTTGCGTTTCAACAGTATTTGCGTGGTTATATGTTAATCTTTCAGGCGGCTGATGAGGAAGTGAGCCCGGCAGATCTGAATCATTGCAAAATTTCCATAAGAGACACTCGTCCAAGTTGGATCCATGTTTTAATAGGAACAATTGACTGTAGCAGATGAACAGCTTGATAACTCGCATGTTATTTGACGGGACACTCTCATAGTTTTGTGAGTCTGTGGACCTGTTTGTTGAGGGAAAGGCCCTGACAGTTTCAGCTGACTGATAGTTGTGTGACAAGGGGAAGTCTATCTGATGCCTGCGCTGCTCTGACCTTCTGCAGAGAGTCTGCGGTGACTGAAACAAGGAAGAGCACGCAAATACAATGTGGAACTGTTTCCAAGACAACTAAATATTAGATACATAATAAGGAGGGGATATCTTGTCAGCTTACAACAATGTTCTGTGTTTAATATGCTGAACTGTCTTAATGAGTTTTATGGGAGCAGCAGGTTTAAAAAGTTGGCTGATTTCAGCGTCAGTTTCAGGATAAGATCACATTTTCTTAAAAAAATACTGACATGCCTATAGAGTATGTCCACTGAAGGAGATATTGGCCGCTGTAATTTGTCCTCCTGTCCGTACTGGCCGCAAAGAGATCCAAAGGTACACTTTGTTGATTGATTCCCTCTTTGTGCTTTCATGGAGAGTGTTTTCTTGGAGGGATAGTAACACAAAGAGGGAGACAGTGTGTCTTCAGTGTGCTGAAGCCTCAAAATAATTTTCAGCTGAACTTTAGGTGTAGTTTATGCAACTTTGGATCATATTGTTTGCACATAATAGAGAGAGTTTGTCCCCCATCTCCTACAATAAAACTGCTTTCGGATTGCATTTATGGACCGAACAATTACAGCAGCTTTTTGTAATGCACATGTGGGCATGTCAGTACTGTTTTCAAAACGTGAACCTGTCCTTTTTAAAGTTGAAAAAGCTTACCGTCGCTTTCTGTTCAGTCAGGCAAGAGAAACAAACCTTACTTTGTATGTTTGTGCCACGTCTCTGCATGTCGAGTGATATGATCTGCTTTCCTGCATTGCCCGTCACGGCTTCCTCAGCTTGTCATTCAGTATCAGTGTATCGGTGTTGCATTGTGTATTGCCACAATATTTCAAAACTGCTGACATCAATCACATTGTGTAAGCCAATTCCTATACATAGAGAAGAAGGAAGTATTTACTCCACAGCTTCTTTTTTTTTCACCGTGACTGTTCTGTCTCTTTCAGACTTACGGCCTGCACCATCAAGACCAAAACTCTGTGGAGATGTGCACGTTTGTGTGTAAAGTGCACGATGACAGCCCGGCCCAGCAAGCAGGACTTAAAGTTGGTGAGTTTGTGTTTGTATTTCTCTTTCATGCATCGAAGCTTAAAAATAACCTGGAAAAAACTGGTAATAGACATGAGAGGAAGTCAGCATGGGAAGTGAGCATATATTTTTTTTTTTGTTCAGCTCGTCCTCTTTTTGGGTTTGCCAGCTGACACTTCGTGTACCATACGTCAACAAAAGCACTAGTGTGTTTCGGGCCGGCTGTTTAGGGAAGTACAAATATGACCGTTTGCCTACTCATTTTTCAGTCAACAAACAACTTAGTGAGCGGCTATTTCAGCCAACACGTATTTGCCAGCTCCTCTCACCAATGTGCCAGATGGGAGTAAAGCAAAGACAACCTCTCAAATGCCAGTTTTGAAGGAAGTGTTTTTATTTGGCAAACATGACTTGTTTCCTTTTGGATCTCTCTTTAAAAAAACAAACAGAAATCCTCTAAGATAGAAACTGTGACAGGGATTTTGAAAGAGGAAATATTTGTCAAAGTGAGATGAGAAGAGGATGCGGGTTCTCAATAAGGTGCTAAAAAGTGCTGCAGCGGTCGTTCGCTTTGCTTTTAATAAATTGTCTCTGGTTTTCAAACTTGTGACCGCTCAGTCACAAGCTGGCCGCTCTCGGCGTTAATGTCCTCGTCATTGTGTCAAAAAAGAAGGGAGGTGATTCTCCGCCTCCTTCCTTCATCTGACCTGCGTATGTCACTTCAGTTTCACTTCCTACATTCCTGGCATGCTGGCTCTATTGTTCCCCGTGTCTCGCTGCGAACACAGTGACTTCATCGCATGAAGCCGATCGGGCGGCGGTTTTTAAAAAAGAGGAAAAATAGGCTTTGTTCTGAAAGCTCACAAAGGCCTCTGTCACGCATGAGAGTTCACACCACATCTAATAAGTCTGAAGTGGAACTACATGACTCTCATAGATAAATAAACAAATATGGCTTTAACACGTTTTAAATAAGCCTCTTTCCAATGGGGCGGTGACTGCAGTTCATTAACGAGCCGTATGCCACGACTGCACACGTCTTCCACATTTGTGTTGCACGTGTGTTGAGGTTTTATTTAGAAATCAAACAAGCTTTAGTGGGCTGCAGCTTGAAGTAATTGAAGCCACAGTGGATTGAAGTGCATCCTGACCTGATGGCTGCTGGTTAACACACATTGTGTGTGTGTGTGTGTGTGTGTGTGTGTGTGTGTGTGTGTGTGTGTTTGTGTGTGTGTGTGTGTGTGTGTGTGTGTGTGTGTGTGTGTGTGTGTGTGTGTGTGTGTGTGTGTGTGTGTGTGTGTGTGTGTGTGTGTGTGTGTGTGTGTGTGTGTGTGTGTGTGTGTGTGTGTGTGTGTGTGTGTGTGTGTGTGTGTGTGTGTGTGCAGGGGACACCATCGCAAGTGTGAACGAGGCCACCGTGGAGGGATTTCGGCACAAGGAGATCGTTCAGCTCATCAGGGCCTGTGGCAACACAATCAGGTACACAGACTCCCAGAAAACGACAAACACCGTGGATGTTTAGAAAAGTATCATTTCAATCAAAATCTTTTTAGTAATGCTTCTCAGTGTATATATATATATATATATATATATATTTTTTTTTTTAGGTAATAAACATATTCCAGTTATTATAGTGCTGAAACGATGAGTCGATTTGACAGAAAGTTAGAAAGTTGGAGGCTATTGTGATAATGGTTTATCTGACAGTTGAAATAATCTGATTCGTGTAGAAGCAAAAACCAAATGAGCTTTTTGTTGCTAACCAGGCTGTCAGAACTCAAGGTAAAAATATTTCATCAGAGTGAAACATTACCATGTGGATTACAAGAGGGAAATTTCTTAACAGGAAAGAGAAGAAAAAAGGTTACGCTCATTGTGCAAACACATCACTCAAATTCTAAATCGAGAGTGGTGATGACGCAGTGGATATGACGCGTTCCATTGGTGTGGGAGATCCGGGTTCAATTCCCACTGCGATGCATCAACCAATGTGTCCCTGACCAAGACACTTAACCCCTAGTTTCTCCAGAGGTGTGAGGCCTCTGACATATATAGCAATTGTAAGTCGCTTTGGATAAAAAGCGTCAGCTAAATGACATTTAATGTAATGAGTCTTATTGTGTCTGGCAGTTTGGGCAGGTTTTACCTTGCATTTTTCATCAACAGTAACTCACATGTAAAACGAATTTAATGTTCTAGACATTGTTAATTCAATCAAATTTTAGTTTGTTACACGTTTCCCAAAATCTATTTAAGCTATAGTGCATACTCTCTGCCGCCCCTGTGAGGAATTCTAAGTAATGACAACAAAACTGTCGGCGCATCTACATGATACAAGCCTTCCGTGATTGCGCACCACCCCTGCCCCTCCCCCACCCCTCCCCCGCAGTTGCTTTTAGCCAAGGAGGATTAAAAAAACATGATGGTCTCTTCAGAAAAGGGAATTATCTTCACTCGAGTTTCTGCGCGGGAAAGGCGCCGGACGACACAGTTTTCTGAGCCATACTGAGAAATCCAGAGAGAGTTGTGTGGGAGCTGATAGTCTTAATTAACGGACATCCATTAATATAAAAAGTTACGCACTAAAGCTTTAATGGTCAGTGAAAATTCAGTTTACATGGGACAGCGTGGATTCTTTCGACCTCCAAAGGGGGGGGGAAAAATGAAAGAGTTTGAAAAACCACTGGCTTAAGTTAATAACTTAAAAACAATAAAACCGCAAACATTTTCTGGCTCCAGCTTTTGTAATGTGAGGACTTGCTTTTATATCTGTCAATTGCATATGTTTGTGTTTTGGGCTGTTGGTAGGACAGGCTGTGAGAACAGCTCAGGCTGTGAGAAGTTGACATTTCATATGCTTGGAAACAAGGAAGGCAAAAGTATTTAACGGCCACAGGCGTGTTGACAAAGCCATTCATCACAGAGAGGGGTGAGACACTATATTGTTTAAAATATGGCGCATATTTTCAGACTGTCTCTCGTGAAAGACATTCATACTGTTGTTCACATAAAAAGTGCCAGAAATAATTATGTCAAGAATGGGGGGGGGGAAGGTGTGGTTTCAGAAGATGTTCAACCATAGGTCACGCAGTTCTGATGAAGCATACCGGCAGCTTAGAAGTTTAAAAATAATCGAGGGAATACATTTACATTTTTTACTTAATTTATTGAGTTAAAATAGATTTGTCAACCAAAGCTTGAGTATCTCAAACATTGCCGTTAGGATTTAATATGTGGGGGTTTAATCTGAACCACACTCTCTTCCTCCTCCTCCTCCTCCTCCTCCTCTACTTGTAAAAGATTAAAAGGACAATTAGCGAGGTCCTCGCCTGTACGCTTGGAGAGCTGCTGCTAAAAACGTGAGGTGAACCGCATCAGAGTGGCACAGATTTTATGGACTGACATCATCAAATTATACTTACAACTGGAGTCTGTATAAACAGTTAAAGTGAAAACGAGCTCTTTGAGTCACCCACTCTTGTAATTCAAAGTTATTGCCACACTGAAGTGAGTGGAAGTTGTTGATGTTCCTTATCCTTCCACCTCTCTTGTAAACTGTTTGCCACCGGACTCATTCCCACCACCGTCTTATTAAAAGAGCCTTTCATATATTTTTTTTTAAATCGCTGTTTTCTGCCCTTGTAGTTTTTATTATAAGTGTTAGCTTCCTGTTACGCTTATTAACTGTATCGCCTTCTGGTTTTACGCTTAAAGGCTGGAGACGGTTTACAGTGACTCAATCCGAAAAGCAGAGCTGGAGGCCCGGCTGCAGTATCTGAAGGTGAGTTTTTTCCTTTTTTTTTTTTTAAATTTTATTTTTTTACTGTTGCTACAGCAGATTTTCACGGTTTGTCAGCAGTGAGTCCGCCTGTTTGTGTCTGTGTGTGTCCACCAGCCACACAACACACACACACACACACACACACACACACACACACACACACATTATGTTATGTGCCTGATATAGACACCAGTTCCCCCCTCCCTCCACACCTGTCTCCCCAGCACAGCACCACCTGTTGCATCAGCAGTCCACTGATCGCTGCAGACATTCTCAAACTCGTGGCCGTTAAAAAGCTGCCAGCTTCCCCCCCCCCCCAAAGATTACAGCAGCTGTCCCGCTCTAATCCACGAGTGTGAGAGCTGCAACACAGCCGCTTTCTGAGATCCTAATCCAACGTTTTAAAGATTAACCTGCTGCTCAACACACTGCATGTGTGCAATGTTGATACATGTTGATTTCTCACTAAATGCGACATCATTGTCAACTTATTTATGTTGCTATAGAGTAAAAACAAAAACACTGACTGAATGAAGTACTACCTAAAGCTTAACAACAAAAACTGCTACAATCATATTCATACTAATTTGCGTGTCAGTTAGTGGTATTCGGGAAATGCCCCCTTATGTGTAATCCTCTGTAAGTTTTAGCCTGTAACTCCTGTTATTTGTCAATGCAGTTTTTCTGTTTCACACATACTGTCCCCTTGACACAATAACTAACTTTGGCAACTTTTGCACCTACAGTTTAGACACAGATAATTTGGCTTTTTAGTCCTTTTGTTGCTTTGAAAAGTCTGTTATACATGAGCTGGCAACTGTTAACCCATTCCGGTTTAAATTAATATGTCCTACCTTGTAGCATTGCTTTTAATTGTACACATTGTACAAGTTATTTCAGTATTATTAAGTCATTTGAGTTGTGAGTTGTTTTTACAGCCTGTGTTGTGGTTTTCTTGTCACAGTCATTTAACATATCTCTGTCTTCCTTTTTGTAGCAAACTCTTCATGAGAAATGGGATGAATATCGGTCGTTGATGGTGCAGGAGCAGAGGCTTGTTCATGGTAGGTCGTATTGTTTGTAATGTAACTTTATTTCACCAGGATAATCCACTCAGTGCATGTACATACATAAAAAAACAAGAAAAGTACAAAATACAAACGGTTGAGGAAATATGACAAACTATTTTTTTTATTTTAAATCCACGTTTTCATACTAAAAAATGCTCCAGTTTCAATAGCTTCCTTCATGCATGCCATGCATGTTTAGGGATACTTAGTTCAATCCTAAATGAAATCCCTAACTCTGCCCTTCTCTCCTGGTAGGCATAGTGCTGAGTGATGCTGCGGTGTACGAGTCCCTGGAGTCAGCAGGCGTGTACGGCAGCCTCGGCACTCCCAGCCCCGCCGCTCAGAGAGCCCTCCACTGCAGCGGCAGCACCAGCAGCAGCGCCAGCTTCCTCAGCACGGCCACCGAGGACGACCCTCTGTACCAGACCTGCCTGTACCAGGCGGACGGCAGCGTGGACTCGGACAACACCAGCGCAGACAAAAAGAGAGAGCAACAGCCGGCGCAGAGGCAGCAGCGCCTCCGACCAACCAGCGAGCTCTTCCCGACGGCCAAGAAGCAGCTGAGCCGCAGCGCCAGCACACGCAGCTACATGAGGGGATCTTCGTCATCCTCGGCCACCTCGGGGGAGAAGCAGGGAGGATTCAACTCGCTGCAGAGGAAGCCCAAACAGAAAAGCTTCCGCAGGCGCCTCCTCAAATTCATCCCGGGCTTGAACCGACCGCTGGAGGAGGAGGAGAGCAAACTGTGAGCAGCAAAGTAACCGAGCTGTTTGCCTAAACTTCACAGGTCCAAAGACTTTAAAGCACCACTGACTGTCAAACCGAACCGCCAAAGGAAAAAAAAAGTAAAAGCAGCCCCAAAAAGCGAAGAGACTGAGACCAAAGTGTGATCGCTCGACAGTTGCACCTCTGTAGCCGTCAGTGTTTCACAGCTGTACATAACTTTTGTTTCCTTTTTTGTTCTTTTAAGTTATTTATTTATTTTAACATGTCTGCTTTTGTGTACAGAATGTACAGAATGAAGGATTTTTCCGTTTTTACTGCATGCACCGACTTTTATTTTGACAGCTGAGTAAATTTGTGATTGTTCAACACGACCTTTTGTAAGAGACACGTTTGATATCTACTTTAAATGAGTCAGATTGATGCTGATTTATTTTTTTTCCTTCCACCTAAGTGACTGTTCCTAAAAATAAAATATGTGTCATTTTCAAATTTCACGCTCATTATTTTGTGCAGAACTTGCAAGAAAAGCTATTTTGTTCCACAAGCCACAACTGTTTGTGGGAATCGTAGCTGCCAAACTTAAATTAGCGCTCAGACCTCAAGTATACACACAATCTGTTTGTAATTTCCCCAGTGGAGATGGGTCCTACTCCATGTGATACTTTTAAATATAGCAAGCCTTCATAGTTCCACAACTCTTCCTCCGTTTTTAAGAATGTTATCACTCGAGTTCTCGAGGTTAATGTCTGGTTTTCGGATGGTTTGAGGCTTTTTGTGGTGTGAGGTATCCAGAATGGAGGCTGTTGTATCGGCTATGACACAGTTTATTGTTGCGAGGATAGTGAGGAATGTGCGGAGAAAGGCATGACCCAAAATTCCAAACACAAATGCTTTCTTTCAGCTCCTGCAGACGAATGCTGATTCCTCCTCTTCCACGCTCCCATATTCTCATGGCGGCTTCAGTTGTCCAACGTTTAACTACATCCGTGGGGTCCAAAAACCGGGAATACAGTATACTTGTGGGGTCCGGACAGCTTTGTGGGTTAAGACTTGGTTTTAGGATTAGGGTTAGAATTAGGTTATGGTTAGGGTGAGGGTAAGGGTTAAGGTTAGGCATTTAGTTGTGATGGTTAAGGCTAGGGTAAGGGGGGCAAGGGAATGCATTATGTCAATGATGGGTCTCCACAAAGATACTGAGACGCACTCTGTGTGTGTGTGTGTGTGTGTGTGTGTGTGTGTGTGTGTGTGTGTGTGTGTGTGTGTGTGTGTGTGTGTGTGTGTGTGTGTGTGTGTGTGTGTGTGTGTGTGTGTGTGTGTGTGTGTGTGTGTGTGTGTGTGTGTGTGTTGGGGGGGTTGCTTGGAGTCTTTTCATTCCTGGCTCCCAGCTGACCCATGAGGTCATGGTGGTCACTCTCTCTTCAGCGTTGATCCCTTTTGTCCTCTGCCGCTCTTTCACAGATGCGTCGGGAGTGTTGATGATGGTGAGCGATGGTATGTGGCCATGTGTTTTGAGCTGAGCCCTCTGACTGTTGTGGGCACATTAAGGAGAAGCAGGAGGGGGGTGACTTAAGGGATTGTTATGCAAGCTTGCCGGTGCTTGAAACGTGGGATTAGAGCAAATGGGCTGGATGCATAACGAGGGGATAATTATTCAAGATGATGGTACACTAAAAAGAATGTGTGAAAGGGCCATTTAGCGGAGACAGAGGGCCCAAACAACCAGGGTGCTCAGCAATTAACCTAGCGGGCGGTTAGTATAGGGGGGTGGCTAGTCAATAACACTGTTGCAAATGTTTGGACGTCGCCCTACTGCTAAAACACCACTGTTGTTTCACAGACTCTACATGTCTACTGTAACTCTACATTGTGACCAGAATGTATTAGAAATTGTCATGTTGAGGAAGGCTGGATTACAGTTTTTGGTATTGTGTTCTTAAAACTCTTCATAGAATCAACACAGTAGCATACTGTACTAGTATCTAAAAACAAAATATTCTGAAACAAAAAAAACTCACAAACATGACAGCATGAGAGCACCTTTTATTTAGTGGAGATGGAGATCAGGGCTGCAGATAGTCACTTTTTTATGGATTAATCTGCAGATTATTTTCTAGACTAATTGATCGATAATTCTGTCTATAAAACATTAGAAAATCTAAAATATATCAAATGTCTCGTCCAAAGACTCCAAATATGCAATTTACAATAAGGTAAGACCAAGAACTTACAACAATCAAAACCTTTGCTTGATTCATTCACTAATTGATTTATTAATCATTGGACATCTAGTGGAGATGAACAAAATCGAAAATATTCTTCCTCGTTTTTGATGAGGATCAATAATGTGTGAAATATAAAAGACCATATCTTGATTTTCATCCTTTTTTGTAAACTGTCCAATCGTGAGTTTGGCACTGTAGAGCCCCTTGACCACCTCTGTGAGGAAAAAAAAAAGATTAAGAGATGCAGTTACAATTGCCCCCTGCGCCTGTGCAACTGCAGGCCCAGGGGGCAATTCTAACTGCATCTCTTACTCTTTTTTTTTCCTCACATTTTTGTTTTGACAAACACCTGGTACCAACCTGGGGTCTCCCTCGTTTTTGTTTTGGCTGGGTACTGGTTATAGAGTCAAAAGTGTACCTCAATGAACAAGCCGACGCAACCGAAACCGTTTTATCTATTTATGTCTGCACATGTATTCAATGCTCTGCAAACAATGCTTTCAATGGGAAGTTTTGATCTCTATAATAACTGTTCTTACTGGTCTGGGCCTGTTAGCGCCGGTCAGCGATGTGAAATGAGAAGCTTTGAGAAGAGGAAGCAGAAGGGCCTGCAGGACACAGTTGAGTGTCTGTGGTGAAATCGCTCAGACCAGAGTGCTCTTTCTCAAGCGTGGTGTGCGTCACAGCTTCTAATGGCCGTTAGTGCCTCTCTGGTCAAATTAGGATTATGGATGCAGATGTTCTTATTGGTTAAAAATAAGGAAGCGGATTACATTTTTAAACACACGTGCACAGAAAAGACACCAGACAAAACCATAAATGCTATTCTCACGCAAAAGATAAAATATACCCGTTTGATAGAGGGATAAGAGCTGGAGTGGGCTGTCAAGGCACAGGATGTTGGGTGACAAATGTGCCGGAAAACCACTGTAAAGATAAGAGAACGGTTAAAAAAGACAGCATCATATGCATGTGATTATCTCCATGTTTGTCTATCACTGTGTGTGTGTTTAACAAACAGAGAGGACAGGTAACGTGCAGTAAAACAAGAAAGCACAACGCCAGACTGGACACCTGCTTCAAGAGACAACAGGTCTGGACTAAAGACACGTTCAGGGTCAAAAGTTACATATAAACAATATCCTTTACTTTTAAAATTGTCCATAAAAGAGCGAGTCCAGCACCAACAAGAGTAAACAAAACTGTCCAGCATGACTTGGATGAATCCGCTTTAGCCGCCCCCCTCTACAGTATTTTTTAATAAATGCAAATTGAAGAAAAGTCTTCATAATCTGCATCTGAGATAACGATTGTGCATTTGGTTTCCCAGCAGCAGCAGTGAGCTGATACCTTACAGGTTGAATTGTCTCTTTGTGGCTTTAACTACCTCTTTCCTGAAGCTGCTGCTCATAATTTCCACCCAGCAGCTTGTTAATGGACAGATCAGTTATACAGGCAAAACCTCTTATTTAAAAGCTGGACAGCTATGTATTCTATCAACCCCCCCCTAGATACAGTCCATCAAATTCCAGTAGCTGCGTGAGTCTATAGGTCCAAATACACACAACATGCATTAGTGCTAATAAAAGTGGTATAAAAAATAGCAGCTTACACATGAAAGATTATCTCGAAGGCTGTGAAAACATATTTTGATAATCAGCTTCTTATTATGAGATATGGGGTCCGACATGAAAATGTTTCTGCCAAAGCTAATTGATTATTTTACAGTAAATCAACTTCAACTTCAACTTTATTTGTGTCCCCGAATGGCGATTAGGTGTGCAGCAAGTATAAACACATGCAAGACACATAAATACACACAAGTTCTACACACAGTCCAACTGGAACACAACCGTAACAGTAACAGTGCAAGGACAAATAAATACCAGTACAAGGTGCAAATGAAAGATTTCTTTCTTTTTGTTTTGCTGATTTGAAGTAGGAAGAGCCAAGTTGGAAATATTAACATATTTCCATGCACGGTTAAAGGTTTAGCAACCTTCAAAACTAAAATCTGATTGCAGTTCTGTGGTTTGTTTTTCAAATGTTGCCAGGCTCTACCGACGAAATCTGATCAAACAAACACCTCCACAGTCCTGATGAAGCAGATTAGCTGAGGTTTATTTTTTTCTCCCAAACTAAAACTTCCATAGTTGCTTATTTAGTCAGTCAAATTCAATGTTAACTTGTAACATGCACCAATTTGCAAAATTAAAACCAATTGCAATATGTTATTTGATCGTTTGGACTTTAATTGGAAAATGTTTGTTTTTCTATTTCTTGCAGCTGAGGAACATTAAGGCTGTCATTCAAACACAATACCACAATGCTACTCCTGTAACTAGAGGTAGAGTTACACCAGCCTTTGATTTTCAACTATTATTTTTTATTTAGCTCTAGGAAGAAATCAACAGATTTTTGGACCAGTTAAAAGGGTACACTCCACTAATTTTACACATTAGGAACACCTTACTCGTCATGAATAGTAGGCTACTACTCCGCTTGTTAAAACAGTTGTGTATTGTTTTTTTTGTGGCTCTGGAGGCTGCATTTTAAAGTCTGAGAAAATAACCCATGATGTCGTCATGGTTATCCATTTTTAACAGTGGTCAAAACTCCAGCAACAACTCAATAGTGTTGTATGGTGACCATGAAGAAGGCCTCACGATAAAATTGTTCTTTGTGCCCGAAATCCCTACTCTGCTGCACATATTTAACAGAAAGCTGACGTTACAAACTTCAGGGTGGAGTTTGAAAACGTGGACGTTTACCAGACAGGGAAGGGTCTAATGACAGACGCTGCATAATGAGTTGCATTATAGGAATTGTAGGATAGTATTTTGGACTAAAATTAGGACCAATTTCAGCTATTTCTTCTTTTCTGTCTTTTGTGAGTCCCACAACCTGATGAAAGTTCAATGCTAAGTAGCTGCAATCAGCTATAGCCTCTTTAAAGGATTACTTGGGAAAATCAATTCAAATTGTGTTTTACTAAATAGATCTTTCAGAGCTGCTTTTAATTGTTTTAGGGGCAAAGGAAAATCACTACAGCATCTGGTAGATTGCACTCCAACATCTCAAGGGTTGACAAAGTTGGTGTATGAGTATGAAGATAACATGAAGCTTTCTGCAAAGACAACTGTCCATAAAAATAAATGTGTTTAGTTAGCAGCACTTTCTGTTCATTGTTTCTCTTCATAATAATATAGCATCTCCAGTCAGAAAGTAGACCTTAAATGACTCCCACTTCCCACCCGTACACCCACCCACCCACCCACCCACACACCCACCCACCCACACACACACGCATGCACGCACGCACGCACGCACGCACACACACACACACACACACACACACACACACACACACACACACACTTGTATACTATTTCCTGTTTAGGGGAGCAACAGGTGTGAATGTCTGGTGTTATTACATGTGCTTTTATTTCCCTTTGCTGCTCATATGTCAGACAGTCATGACCATTTAGCTTTAATGCTAACACAGGAAACACAACAGCTGCATGGGTGAATTAATTAATGAATCATTTGTATATTAGTAGTCATAGTCATAGGCCCAAATAATACAATACAATATATATGAGATTGTGTTGGACTTAAACGCTGCATCGCTCTGTCTTTTATGTCCTGCTTACAAAAGCATCAGTAATCGGGATTAAACCTAATCATTTGCTGGTTATTTTCTTGGATTTGAAGGGGTGGTTTTTCTCAGGATGTGAAACATGTAGCCTTCACAGTGGGTGCACAGTGGGTGTACAGATGGTGTACGATAGGCCCCATTTAGAACGTTTAATTATAACAGGTTCCTCTTTTTCATGATTGTTTTATGATGTTTGAGAATACAAAGTCGGATAAAGAACCACCTGCCAATGTTCAGTCTATTTCACTCTCTGATCCACACACACACACACACACACACACACACACACACACACACACACACACACACACACACACACACACAAAAAACACACACACACACACACACACACACACACACACACACACACACACACACACACACACACACACACACACACACAGGTTTGTGGCACTATCTTTGTGGGGACCCGTCATTGACATAATGCATTCCCTAGCCCCTTACCCTAACCATCACAACTGAATGCATAACCTTAACCCTGACCCACACCCTCACCATAACTGAAAATGAAGATAACTGATAATGATTTCCTATTAATTTCTATAGGAAATGCATATAGATATGTTTTGACCCACATATGAAAAGTTGAGATAATAATAATAGCCTAAAAAAATGAATGGGGGAAATCAAAAACACAATTTTTGAGGAATAACAGGAATATGAAATGCTGCTGGGTCCTTTCTGACCCATGCATGTAGGACTGAAATGCATTTACATAAAACCTCTGACAGCCGTGAGTGTGAGGGAGAAGGAGAAAGTCCTCAATACAATGGCAGGAAGTGTCATGGGGTTATAGCTTTAGCCTCATTTTGAAAGCTTTTGCCTGAAATTGTAACAGCTAAATATTTTAGTTAGATTATTTGCCAAAGCCCTGAAGCTATAGTATGTGTGTAAGCACGAGTGTCTAGAGCAACATGCCCACGTGAGGCTGTCTACTGGTCTAGACGTCCTCACGTGGGTCGAAAGAAAGAGAACAGCGACAGTAACTTCTTCCTGTCTCCAAAGACAGGAAGTGGTGGGGATCACCCTGTTCTGAACGTCTTTTTTTTTCTCTCTAAGGGATGCTAAAAAAAATACAACCACCACATCCGTACTGACTGAACAGTACAGCCGACAAGAGAGGACAGCATATTGTCCTCATCTCCCAACACGTCAGGACAAATGAAATCAGCATGCCCGCCTGAAAGCTCAGGCTGCAGAGCAGGAGCTTCAGGAATGCTGTAAGCTGTGGTGTTTGTCCAAGAGGAGAGAGGATGTTGACTCACCGGGTTTTTTTCAAAAGCCAGCTCCAGGAATACAGAAAGGATGGAGCCCAGAGATACTGTACCATGTTCCCAGAAAACAGCTGAAATTCTCCGTTCTTAGGAAGATCACACTGTGCTTTTTGTTTGACGATGACCTACCGAAACAGCCCCACTTCTGTCAATAAAACCACCTAATACTGATACAGGGTGTGGTCTGAAATGACTTTGAGTCCTAATAAAGCTCAGTAATACACCATATTCATATAGTGTGTGGGTACATAGTATACAGAGTTGCTTTTATCTGACGCAGTTCAACACATTCTCACTTTTGGCCCACACACACTCCCCCTCAAAGGCCTTCATTCTCAATCCAAGAAGGTAGAACTGACTCATCTGCGGTGATGATGACCCACACACACACACTTCATATTGAAAGATTTGTATTTTAGGTGATTTGACACACAAATGACGATCATGAAAGGAGACACTCTGCTTGTGATATCATGTTGCTAAAACTACGCTAACTGATCACTTTTTTTTCTTTCTTTTTTTACATATTGGGAAAGGGGGAAGTTTACCCATCTGTCTAGTCAGTATGTGGTTTGTCAGCCGCTGCTTCTTCTATCTTTTTTTCCATTTGGTTTTAGATTACTAGATTACATCTCACAGCACATTTCTTAGTTTTTCCCATCATTTTAGAGCAGAGGTCATTTCCGTATTACATCCAAAACAATCTCTTTTGTGCTTAATCTTTAACACCCATATACCTGTATATTTCACAGGACTCACTGTCTTATCATTTGGTCTCTCTGGTTTAGTGTGAGAGCAGTTTGTTTGGCTGAATTCAGCGACCGTATTCAGCATGCTGATGAGACTGGGGAATTCACTGTGATTTGAAAAGAGACCAAACATAAGCATGTTGGGGCAAAGCTATTATCCATTTCCATCTGAATGGCAGCTGTGGTTGTAACAGCTGACATTTCTCTTCCACCCTACACAAGCTTCTTCAATCCCTGTCTTATACTGACAAGCTAGACTTTGTATTGTTTGGGGGATTCCACTTGCATCAGTGCAATCAACCCCTTGTGCGCACACACACAAACTCTTTATAAAGTCCCCCTGCTTACTCTTAAACAACAGCCTCCTGGCCTTGAACAGGTCCAGGAAACTTTGAGACAATAACACTGCTATTTCATCCATGGACTGTACTGTATCTGGAAAAAAACAAGAGGAAACTCATTGAAGAAAAAATGAAAAGGGGCCAAAGTGAGCCAATATGTGTGAGTCAGTGATGGCGACTGTCCCAGGCCTGGAAAGGAATCAAAACAAAAGCACCAGCAGCCCAGCGCAGCGGCCGTGCAGGCCTGTGAGGAGATAGGGACTTCCAGGGGGTGTTCAGCGCTGCCTCCGGACTTTCTGGCTTGACCAAGTGTTTTGGGGCCTCGTGTAATGCTTCCTGAGGGTTTTCCTAGGAAGCGAAGAAAACATTCCCAACCCTCGTCCACACCTCTTGCTCAGAGACAGCAGCAATGACCATGACGACAACCTGAAAAACCAAAAGGAAAATGCCACAAAGCCGAGGTGTGAATAAAAGCAGAGGAGCTTCCTGTGAACTTGTTGTTTTCTTAAATGTGTAGTATTTCAAACGTGTTTTTTACAGTGGTGCATTCAAATACTGTACTTAGGCGTATAATTTTAAATACTTTAGTAGTTCAAATGTGCTATTTTATTGGTAAATATTTTACTTTTTACTCCCCTACAGCTATAGTTACTAGATACTTCTCAAAAAAAAGTATATAATAAGCTTATAAAATAGACTATTGGTAAAGATAAGACCAGTGATTCCAAAAGTATTTGACTTGTGGCTCCATTAATGAAAGCAGTACTTGGACAAGTGTTTGGTCCATACTTGGTTTCAGATGTCTATGAATTAAGCAGATCCATTTAGAGATCTTTCCTCGCTAAACCTATACAATACAGTAATGTGAGCTATTTAATTTAGCTGGATACATGGTTAAACCTAATTTGTTCTTACCAGTGTATCGCCGTGTGTATTTTGTCCACAGCAATCGCACCAATCGGTCCTAAAACGTCCCAGTCAGAGAGTAAATGCCGTAAACATATTCTTTGTAAATCTTTACAATCATTCACCGAAAGAACCAAGCAGGCCTGTCTAATTGTATGATCCAAATTTTGTTCAAAAATTGCTATTTTCACCGTGTTGCTTGAAGTTTGTGAGTTTGAGAACGGCAACACACACAGAGCAGAAAGTGAGGGACATCCGGCGCGTGAGCCATGTGCAGGAAATCAGGCAATTATCTTTAAAATGTACCTCCGTTGATCAGGCTACTGTACGAAGCATGTGCATATGCCGTTGCTCGTCTGGTGGGAGGGCCTAAGAAAAAAAGAGAGGCTGCAGGGCTGTATTTTCAAATTGTTTTAACCTTGCACAGCAGCTAGATTTTTGGGATATCATGACATCCCGCGAGAAGAATATGATGAGCATAAATCACATGCAATACTGTATATCACACGAACATCCATATTGTCAGCCTTCAACTATTGCCTATGTGTCCGAACAGCAGTTGATCGAACCAATCAAGCTGAACTTCTGGCAGCTACAGGCGTGGTTTAGGTGTGTGTGGCGGCTGCGACTGTTTGTTTAAAACAACAATGGCAAATGTCATATAGATAAATGGTTCATCCAATCATCTGCTAGGTATTTTTTGAATATGCCTGCCCTTTTCCAAAGAGTTTCCAATGACGGCTTCTCAGATGGTTCTGTGTTAACAAACCATCTGACGTGTCAGGTTAGTGTTTTTTTTGTTGCATGTGAGTACTTCTTTCACCACTGTTTTCCTATGCGATCAACTGTAGCTCAATAATCAACACCTAGCCTACAGTACAACAATATAATGTGCCCTGAGACTGTCAAGGACTGCCCCAGTGACATCCTCAGGGCTATCCCTGAAAATTAACCCAGTGCTGTACGGTCCAGCCCAGAGTGTGTGGCCCAGTGTATGTGGGCAGTCGATGAGGGAGGAATGTGAGAGTGGGAAGGCTCAAAGGGGGACATTCTTGTGACCTACAAACAGATGACAGAAAAGATTTTGTCCTCCCGGGTGACAAAGACACGCATGAAGACAGAGCTCATTATTCAAACCGTGCTGTGATGAAATGTCTCTGTTGACAGCACAGCGGCCCTTGCGTCATTTTCACTTAATGAAATCTGGATGGAAAGTTATTGTTCAACACTGACAACTGCCACGGCCCATGTAGGCCCATTGACTAGAGTCTCTCACATAAGTATCTGTATGGTGTGTAGCCTACCTGTAACGATTAATAGATTTAAAGTAATAACATCCACATAAATAACATCAGATGTGTAAATCATTTACATTTTCTTATATTTTAAACAACTGTCTTTCAATTCTCATCTGTGGAATAAATACCATACTGAAATGTATTCATCCTGTCACATAAACTAATTTTGTAGATTATGGCCATCTCTCTCTCTCTCTCTCTCTCTCTCTCTCTCTCTCTCTCTCTCTCTCTCTCTGTACTTGGCCTATTAGCAGCAATATACATACATGTAGGTTATTTTTTTATTGTTGGCAAATATATATATCATTATAATCTTCTGTATTTTGTGCTGTGTTGTGTTATTTTATAGTTTTTTTCCCCTTTTCATTCATTAATCCTAATCTTATCTGACACTTTATTTTTCATTTTTTGTTATGTCTTTATAAGCCCACATCTCCTTCTTTTAATGTATTGTTCTGTTTGTGTTGTCTTATCGGTGCAAATAGGTAAACCGATAACTAACCAAAAGTAGTATTGCTTAAAATACTGTTACAATTGCTGATGTTTGACATGTGTTGACAACCATTTACTATTTTCCCTCATTAAACAACTAGATAGAGCAGCACGGACATTTAAGTACAGTAAATATGGAATTTACTGAGATGAGGTTGCTCAGTCACGTCAGGATGCTGCCCTCCAGTGGTAAATCAGTGCCCAGTACAATGGTTTCTATGCAAAATTTCATGAAACACCCTAGACTTTTCTTATTTACAGATCTGCAATCAATATTTAGCATCTTGATTTGTGTAAATTGTCCTAAATGGTTTTCCTAATTTCTGTCAAAGAAACTTTCTGTGACTCTTAAGACGCAGGTCATTTTTCCACTCGGTACATTTCTCGAACAATAATAAACTATTGTTCTTTCTTTGAAGGATCAGCTTAACAGTTATGTATTTTAAGATACAAGCAAAATATAGGTGTGTTCCAGTGTGAGTGACTCAGTCAGCATGCACAATACCAGGACGCTGGAGCAGCTAAATGGAATTTATTAATCAGTTTGATTATTTACACCTGTGCTTTTCTTTTGTTTTGACAAGTCAAAATATCTTCATGATAAAAGGGTTATTAGTCAGGTCTGCCTCCTTGTAACGTCTCTATTTTAAAATCCAATACATTTTCAAGCTCACTTTTATACAGTTTAAGATCATTTTTGGGGCTTTTATTGCTAGGCTTATAGATTAAGACAGGAAAGTGGAAAGGAAAGGGGGAATGACATGCAGCAGGTCGGAACCAAACCCGCGGCCGCTGTGACAAGCACTAAACCTCTGTACATGGGACGCACGCTCAACCAGGCGCCCCACTTTTATACAGCTCGAACAAACATAAAGCTGTGAACTGTCAGAGAAGACCTTTGGCCAGCAGCATTGACCCCAGTGATTCAGTAACATGTAAATGACCTTCAACAGATCCTCACGGCCCTTGAGCTGAATTTCAACCCTAACCTGAGAGTCAACACAAGTCGAGCTAGTTAATGAGCATGCTATCCAAAACGACAGAGAAAGGTTATAGTGGCTCTTTACTGGTGTGACTTCGGTATCAGAGCAACAAGCCAGAATTACAAAATGAAAGTGACTAATTTTTTTAATAAGTTAATAATAATAATAAGTTTATTCTGAGAAACCTACCATCTGTATAGATAAGAAGTACGTCATTGTGCTCAGTGTTTGAACACCCTCTGTTAGAGCTGATGACGATTGTGTTATGACAGCAGAGATGTTGATCATGTATACAACATGTCTGGTCACTATACTCCTCCTGTTTATTTGTATTTGTATGGTTATATTATATTCTGCCTTGACATTTTTTTTAGATGTTATTGCTGACGTCTGTGCTCTTTAGTGTATTGTAAAATGCCTTGATGTAAAACCAATTGCCCTCCAGGGACAACATAAAATTGAAAGTTTAAGCAGGCCTACTCAAGAACAATTTTGAGGTACTAGTACTCTATTTGAGTATTTTTATTGCATGCTACTTTTCATTTCCACACTTCAGAGATATCACTCAGTCGGCCTCAGTCCTGTCCCTCCCTTCAGCCACATTGTCACTTCCCCAGCCCCCTGCATTTCCTCTTCCATCCACCAGATGCCATCAGACCCCCCTGTCCCAGTCATGCTCTCTCATTCACCTGCTCACCTGTTTCCACTTTCCCACATTGGCCTTGCAGTATATAACCATAGACAGTATATAAACTGGACCAACAGAAGCACTTTTCTGGTGAGCGCTGAGCGTTACTGAGCAGCCTCCAACTGAGAGAGACAACGTAAATGTGATGTGAGCAACCTGTCTGAAAGTTGTAAGTCTTCTGGTAGCTGTGCCAAGAGAAATCTCAATCATTCCGAATCTTGCAGAGACGGAGGTACGGAAGAGGATTAGGGCCACTGTTGAAAAATGTATTTGAGTTCTGACTTTATTCTCAGAATTCTGACTTTAAACTCAGAATTCTGACTTTAAACTCAGAATTCTGACTTTAAACTTAGAATTCTGACTTTAATCTCAGAATTCTGACTTTATTCTCAGAATTCTGACTTTATTCTCAGAATTCTGACTTTAAACTCAGAATTCTGACTTTATTCTCAGAATTCTGACTTTAAACTTAGAATTCTGACTTTAAACTTAGAATTCTGACTTTAATCTCAGAATTCTGACTTTTATTCTCAGAATTCTGACTTTAGAATTCTGACTTTAATCTCAGAATTCTGACTTTAAACTCAGAATTCTGACTTTATTCTCAGAATTCTGACTTTATTCTCAGAATTCTGACTTTATTCTCAGAATTCTGAGTTTAAAGTCAGAATTCTGAGTTTAAAGTCAGAATTCTGAGAATAAAGTCAGAATTCTGAACTCAAATACATTTTTCACCAGTGGCCCTAATCCTCTTTCGTACGGAGGGCATAGGTATATGTAAGGAGATAACATAGGCACCGGCTAATTATTGCTAACTAAAATGCTAGTTAACATTAGTAATTAAACCTAAACAGCTCATGGAAGTCGAAACTGCCTGCGAGCTTCTCCTGTACTATACGGTAATTCCTCTACTATGCGACAGTAAGTCACTTGGTTATGACACAATCGTTAGCCTATTTTTACAAAAACGTCTGGTACGGAGCCATAACGTGAGATACAAGGTAATGGAGCCTTTTATACATTGGCGTGTTTCTTTAGAAATAAACAATGGATAAATAGTCTTTAAACGCTTCAGATGTAAAGTTATTCACTGTTAAAGTGACGTCAAAATGAATGGCAGTCAATGGAATGCTAACGGGAGGTGATCGTTTTGTAGCATCAAAATGGCGCCATACGAGTTTCGAGTTCTGAAGCGAAGCTTACCCCCTTGTATATAACTGGCCATTTCCCACTCATTTCCTGCTATTTTTGTTGCCTTTTCCGGTGTTTTGACCTATCATGCCCCTCTCTTGGATTTGTTTGATGACCAAAATCCAAATATGTGAATCAGAACATTAGTTTTCTTCTTTAACAACCCACGACCCCTCAGATTTATCTTGTGACCCGTTGGAGGGTGCATGACTCTTAGGGTTTAGAACAAGTAAAAGTATGTAAGTGATCATGTCGATGTACTGAAAGTCTTAAAAGTAAAAGTACCCAATGCAGAAAAATCCTCACATTTGAGAATCTAGAAACAGACTTTCTTTGCGTTTTGGATTGCATTTTTTTATGCTCATAAATAGTTCATTTGATCTAAGTTCACTTTGTTTTTTGTTCTCTGTATTTTTCAGGTGTTCATGGAGTTCAGCAGGATTGTGGGCAAGAACCTCAAGCAGGAATTCTATAAGAGTATCGATCAGCACAGTCCTCGTCTCCTTGAGTTATTTCGATCCAAGAGAGGTAATGTTGGACAGTTGTTGACACATATTTCACAACAGACCAATGTAGGTCCATACACAGTATGTACTTGGCATTGTTTTTAACAGGTTTTGTAAAAACATCATATCACAATGCCACTCTAGTTGTATAATTCAATCCAAATATTGCTTGGTTTGTTTAAGCTTTCTTATAGATCATTATTTGTTTTTCATTTTAGCTATCTAACTTGTAGTACTATGTTTAATTCCCAAAAGACTACAGAGCCAACTGTGATCTGGACACCAGTGCTCAGAGGGCTTCCTATCGTCCGTGGGGGACAACCCCACAAACTTCTTCAAATAAAAGCACGCTTTGTAAGTAAGCACTTGCTTTCTTATAATTTTCACCGTTATTTATTTTTCACCATGACACTCTCATATTGATTAAAGTTGTTTTTCAAATGAGAAATCTAATGTAATGATTGTGCTCTTCTGTTATTCTATATTTAGGAATCGGATGATGATGGTTCTTTTCGTGACCTTGACGTTGGGATAATTCTCATTGAGCGTGAAGGTGCTGGGCTCACATCTTCCCAGCATCTCAGTCCAGCCTCGTTGAAAATCATCATTGAGGGAGAAGTCGTGATGGACAACATTCAAGATCTGCCAAAAGCAATGTGCATTCTGTTTGGACTCACATATGCACTCCATCTTAACAACCCCAAGACTATGAAGCTCACATTTCAGGTCATCCAACAGGTATTGCTCTTGTTAGGCCACACTGACCTAAATCCGAAGCTACAGACTTTGAAAAACCAGCTCGCAATGTACATTTGAGTGGGGGTTTCTTGTTAATTTTGTTTTGTATATGGATTTACCACTTTAATCTCAGGGGACATCCATGTTTTTTTCTTGTAAATTTGTGATACATTCAACACCCACACAAGAACAACACAGACACGGACAACACACACACACACACACACACACACACACACACACACACACACACACACACACACACACACACACACACACACACACACACAACACACACAAACACATGCAACACCCACAAACAACACAGACATGGACAACACCTGGACACACGTACAACACCCACACGCACACAACACAAGGACAACACCCACACACAAACAACATACACGGACAACACCCACACACAAACAACACACACGGACAATACCCACGGACAATACACACACAGACAACACCCACACACAACACACACGGACAACACCCACACGGACACACACGGACAACACCCACACGGACACACGACACACGTACAACACAGACACAGACAACACCCACACACACAACACACACGGACACACCACACACGTACAACACAGACACGGACAAGACACACACAACACCCACACACATAATTGTTTCAATGATTTGAAATGTCTTTTTTGAGATTAATCATTTTAGGTTAGACGTGTTGATGTTGACCTGTTTTGCCATTTTTCTTAAAAATAAAATGCATTGGAGCATTTAGAGGTGTTTCTTTTTTTCCTTCCAATTTATTTGAAACAATGTTTTATACGATATTTAATTAAATTAAATTAGAGGAAAATATAGTAATTGTAATAAATGATGAGTAGCAATAACAAGTCATAATAGCTAGTTTTATCTAATGATTCACTGTAAAATATTACAGACCCATTTAGTTATGTCCACTTATTTCTTATTTTTAATTGAACGAGCTTATGCAAGTTGTGGATTTTGAACTCAACTTTATGAGTTTTTGAAAGTTAAACTTGAATTTATTCATTGGGTTGACTATTTAAAAACATGTATGTGTTGATTGAACTTGGGTATGTTGTAAGTTAAGTTATCAGTTGAAAAAAAAGCATGTGTGTGTGTTGCAACAAAAAAGAGTTGCCTTTCGAGTTTAAAATAACCTGTCTTCTTCCACAGCAAAGTTAAAGCATGGCCACAATAAATTAATTATACACCGCCGATAAGTGATGTAGCCTATTCAAATTTCTACTAAAATATAACACGTGTTGTGGCAAACAAGAAAGCACTGGTGCCCGGCAGAGGGAGTAGCCTACCTGTCAACAACTTGTGAATTTCACTCTTCTCAAATTAAAATGGAAAGTTCTTTTCAAAAGTCAAACGTTTAGCTCCGCCCACATTTAGCCCAACCCAGATCTGCGTACTGCAGTCAGGTGCAATTGGTTCATTGGCTGGCCAATTCCCATGATGCAAAGCGGTAAATAGAGTTGTGTGAAAATTTGCTGAAAAGTTTGCAGTTTTTTCGAAATACAAATGTAACTTTATGAATTCCGTTTATTAAATGTGTGTTTAGAATGTAGTGTTTTGTTGCCTGGTAATTGTCATTGTTGTGCTGGTTTACATTTGTAACCATGAGTTAAGTGACTCTTACGTTTGATAAGAAGAGCTGGAGTCTTACAGCATTATACTTTGAGCAGTAATAGGATTCCTTCAGCTGTCAATCTGTGGCATGTCACTTCACTAGTGGCCATTTTAAGTTTAGTGACGCAAGATCAGCAGAGAGGGCCATGTTTTGCACGGGGCCCTGGGGCGTCCCCACCCAAGCACCCATGCTATTCGCTATAAATGTGGTTATGCTGTTTCAACTTGAAACTGTGAGTTGAAATAAAGCAGAAATGTATGTCTGTTATACTAGGCAAGGAAGGTTTCTTGCATTATTAAAGGAAATAAATGATGAAATGTACAGCCGTACGTCATCCTTCCACCGCTGGTTGTCGGGGTGGTGCCCAGCTAATGATGTGGGCTATGTGAATAACTGGAGGGCGTTCTGGGGAAAGCCTGGTCTGATTGAGAGAGACGGCATTCATCCCACCTGGGACGGTGCCGCTCTCATATCAAAAAATCTGAACGAGTTTATCAGACATAAACCATGACAACCCAAGTTTGATATTAGTAATCAGAGGTGCAGTGCTACGCGCCCCTCTGTGCTTCCGTTGGAGCAGTCGCCCACTCATAGTCTAATAAGCACGGTGTCTGTCCCCCGGCTCAGATCAGTTAAATCAAAGGTAAACAAAAGATGCGCTATACTTAACAACCTAATTGGAATTAAAACTACTGCAATAGAACAAAATAGGAAAATTAGATGTGGACTATTAAATATTAGATCTCTGTCTTCTAAAGCAGTACTGGTAAACGAGTTGATATCAGACAATAAAATTGATTTATTTTGTCTTATTGAAACCTGGCTGGGCCATGAAGACTATGTTAGTCTTAATGAAGCCACTCCTCCCAGCCATATTAATACTCAAATTCCTAGAGGCTCAGGCCGAGGAGGGGGAGTTGCAGCCATCTTTGATGCAAGCCTGCTAATTACTCCTAAACCTAAATTACATTATAACTCATTTGAAAGTCTTGTTCTTAATCTTCAACATCCAAAATGGAAAACATTACAGCCAATTATATTCGTTGTTATTTACAGGGCTCCGGTCCATTATTCTGAATTTTTATCTGAATTCTCAGAGTTTTTATCATGTTTAGTCCTTAAATCAGACCAAGTACTTCTTGTAGGTGATTTTAATATCCATGTGGACGTTGACAATGACAGCCTTAGTACTGCTTTCAACTCATTACTGGATTCAATCGGTTTCAGTCAGAGTGTGCACAAGGCGACGCACTGTTTTAACCACACCCTCGACCTTGTGCTGGCATATGGTATTGAAATTGAGGATTTAATAATATTTTCGCAGAATTCGGTATTATCAGATCATTCTTTAATCACTTTCGAATTCTTACTACCTGATTATATTAAATTAGATAAAAGCTCCTACACCAGATGCTTATCTGACAGTGCTATAGCTAAATTTAAAGAAGATATTCCAACAGCATTCGACTCTATGTCATGCCTTAACATAACAGAGGACCTGTATGTTAACCTCAGTCCCTCTCAAATTGATGCATTTGTAGACGGTGTTACGACATGCCTACGGACGACCTTAGACTCCGGCCCCCCTGAAAAAGAAGATGATGAAGCAAAGGAAACTAGCACCTTGGTATAACTCCCAAACTCGCAAATTAAAACAAATCTCGCGAAACCTCCGAATTAAGTGGCGTTCCACCAAGGTGGAAGAATCTCGTTTGGATTGGCAAGAAAGTCTCAAAACCTATAGGAAGGCCCTAAGAAAGGCCAGATCAGACTATTACTCATCACTAGAAGAAAACAAGAACAACCCAAGGTTTTTCTTTTCAGCACTGTCGCCAGGCTGACAGATAGCCACAGCTCTACTGAGCCATCTATTCCTCTAGCTCTGAGTAGTGATGACTTCATGAGCTTCTTCAATGATAAAATTACAACAATTAGAGATAAAATTCATCACCTTTTACACTCAACTTCTAACGGTTCACCTTTAAACGCAGAGTGCGTTAGAAATAAAGACTAGTCTCGACATATACTTAGACTGCTTTTATCCTATAGATCTTCAACAATTATTGTTAAAGATATCCTCAGCTAAGCCATCTACCTGTCTCTTGGACCCCATCCCAACGAGACTACTCAAAGAAGCATTACCTGTGGTTAACACCTCATTACTAGATATGATCAATATGTCTCTATTAACAGGTTATGTACCACAGTCATTTAAAGTAGCTGTGATAGAACCTCTTCTGAAAAAACCCACCCTGGATCCTGAGGTCTTAGCAAACTATAGACCTATATCTAACCTTCCTTTTCTATCCAAGATCCTTGAGAAGGTGGTTGCTAATCAGTTATGTGATTTTCTACATAGCAACAGTTTATTTGATGACTTTCAATCAGGATTTAGAAAGAATCATAGCACAGAGACGGCACTGGTGAAAATTACTAACAACCTTTTAACTGCTGCAGACAAAGGTCTTGTCTCCATTCTTGTTTTACTAGATCTTAGTGCTGCATTTGACACAATTGACCATTCAATCCTGTTACAGAGATTGGAACACTTGGTTGGCATTAAAGGAATTGCTCTGAGTTGGTTTAGGTCCTATTTCTCTGATCGATCTCAATTTGTGAATGTTAATGATAAATCCTCCAAGTACGCTAAAGTTAGCCATGGCGTTCCTCAAGGCTCAGTGCTTGGACCAATTCTATTCTCCTTATATATGCTTCCTCTAGGCAATATTATTAGAAAACACTCAATTAACTTTCACTGTTATGCGGATGACACCCAATTATACTTGTCAATCAAACCAGACGAAACCAGTCAGCCAGCAAAATTTCAAGAGTGCATTAAGGATATAAAATCCTGGATGACCTATAATTTTCTGATGTTAAACCCTAACAAAACTGAAGTTATTGTGCTGGGCCCTAAACACCTCCGAACTTCATTATCTAGAGATATAGCTACTCTGGATGGTGTTGCCCTGGCCTCCAGCACCACTGTTAGAAATTTAGGAGTTATCTTTGATCAGGATATATCCTTTAATGCCAATCTAAAACAAACCTCAAGAACAGCCTTTTTTCATCTTCGTAACATTGCCAAAATTAGGAATATCGTGTCTCAAAACGACGCTGAAAAAACTAGTCCATGCATTTGTTACTTCCAGGCTGGACTATTGTAATTCCCTACTGTCAGGTTGCTCAAATAAGTCTCTTAAGACTCTCCAGCTGATCCAGAATGCTGCAGCGCGTGTTCTCACAAGAACTAAGAAAAGAGATCATATTTCTCCTGTATTAGCTTCTCTGCATTGGCTTCCTGTTGAATCCAGGATTGAGTTTAAAGTCCTTCTCTTGACCTACAAAGCTCTAAATGGTCTAGCACCATCATATCTAGAAGAGCTCCTAATACCCTATTGTCCTACTAGAGCACTCGCGCTCCCAGAATGCAGAGTTACTGGTGGTACCTAGAGTCTCTAAAAGTAGAATGGGAGCTAGAGCCTTCAGTTATCAGGCTCCTCTCCTATGGAACCAGCTCCCGATCTGGGTTTGGGGGCAGAAACTGTCACCTCATTCAAGAATGAACTTAAAACTCTCCTATTTGATAAAGCTTATAGTTAGGGAGGAGGAGTTGCAGTGTTCACCTAACTGGCCCAACTGCTTCTCTTCATAATTGTTAGATTAATAATACATAACAAAGTAGAGGGAGGCAGGCCAGCCAAGCCAGATCCGGCAGGGGAAGAGTTCCTAAGCCCGAAAAAGCTACCTCTCCTTATGACCTGTCTCTCTTAGTTACCTGTTATAGTTACGCTGTTATAGTCCTAGACTGCCGGGGACTTCCTTCCTTTGACACACTGAGCTGCTCTCTCCTCTCCCTTTCTATTACTGTTACTATTACTATTACTATTACTATCACTATTTGTGTGCAGCCCGTCCCAGAAATGCTTGTTACTAATCCTAGCTTCTGGGGAGTTTACTCCCCGGAGTCCTTATGCTTTTTTCCCCCAGCGTATTTCCTTGGAGAACTGCTGAGCTCAGCGATGCCCTGCAATGTCATGCTGCGTCCTGCTGAACCCTGCAGCTTCCCGCTACATCCAGTCACTGTTCCATTATTAATGTGACTACTATCGCCACTGTTCATCACACCCCCAACCGGCTCGTCAGACACCGCCTACCAAGAGCCTGGGTCTGTCCGAGGTTTCTTCCCAAGAGGGAGTTTTTCCTCGCCACTGTCGCACTGCTTGCTCTTGAGGGAATTACTGGAATTGTTGGAATTGTTGGGGCTTTGTAAATTATAGAGTGTGGTCTAGACCTACTCTATCTGTAAAGTGTCTCGAGATAACTTATGTTATGATTTGATACTATAAATAAAATTGAATTGAATTGAATTGAATTAAATGATTTGTTTTAACTTAAAGTATGAAGTTAAACCAAGTAATACAAAGTTAAATCAATTAAAAGAACAACTTTAACAAAACTAGAACACTGTAGTTACATCCACATCATTAACTTTAATTTCTAAGTTGAAACAAAGGCAGTCTTCAAGTTGAGTGAACTTCGATTTTCAAGGCAGCAGGGGAACTTGCATTTCCAAGTTAAACTAACATGACATTTATTACAGTGTTTGAGTACACACTACTAATAAATATAAATACTAAACTTAAGGTTCCATGTTAATACAACTCGACATGTTTAGTTTCAGCTTGGGTAAAAACTTAACATTCCATGTTAATACAACTCGACATATTTAGTTTTTGCTTGTGTAAAAACTTAAGGTTCCATGTTAATACAACTCAACATGTTTAGTTTTAGCTTGTGTAAAAACTAAAGTGGGATAGGGCAACGGGTTTCCACGCGATTTGCGAGTAAAGTCAACTAATTCGGGTTTACAGTGCACTTGAAAGAAAATAGTCTTTCCACAAAGTCGATTAGTAGTTGTTCTGGAGCTTTCGATTGTATGATTGAGCTCCAATATATCAACAACAAAAATTCTCTCTCTCTCTCTCTCTCTCTCTCTCTCTCTCTCTCTCTATCTTTCTCTCTCTCTGGTCTAACTTTCACTTATTCCAAGTGGGATTTCTTGTTAAATCAGCTTACATTTTTGCATCATGTTTGCAGTCAAGACCAAAAACTACATTAACCTTTCGAGAGACTTGAATTTCATGCTCCCACGTGGCACCACCAGATAGAGCATGAACACCATGTAAAATCATCCTCCCGTTAGTGCAAATGTCAGCTTGTTGAGAACTGTGCCAACAGATAGTTTAAGATGTCACTTGCTCCTGGAGTGCCTGATAATAAATTGTCTCCCAGTACACACTTATGTAAGTTGTCATATCTAATTCAAACATAGAAAGTACAATATTACTGACAGAAAAGAGTTAACCAAAAGCACATTCAAAGCTGTGGAGAGAAGTGGAAGAGGAGGTCATAATGAATGTGATCTGTATGTAAAATATAAGATATCTCTTATGTGTGATGTCTCATCTTGGAAAGTGGAACTCGATAAGGACAGTGGTGATATAAGCCTCATGGAGGAATGTGAGTGCTATAGAAAACTTCCTCACGTGTTTGGTCAAAAAAAGAGGAAGAGTCACAAGGAGGCCTACTCATGTTTTCGTCATGTGTGCAGCAGCTTCTCCAAATATGTGAATTTCATGGTCTCTATATCCGTCTGTAAAACATTTTCCATATTGTGGTATTGAATGAGGCGTATGGATTATCCCTGACAGTTCTAGCAAACGTTCTTTTTCACATGTCTGTTTTACAGAAGAAACTAATGGGTGGATTTAATTGTGTTTTATGATGTAGTGTCTGTCTTGTAGACTTTCCATTTGGTGCCACCATAATGTGAAAACACCTTGTTATTCCTGCATTTAGACCACATCAAACCATGTATCAAACTGTCCAAGATACATCAGTAATAATGTCACAGATATAATATAGTTAATTGACTCCAATGGGGAAATATAAACCAGTGACAAATTAAAAGGAAAAACATGAATTTATCATTGGAGAAATATAAAGAATGCAGATGCTTCCACACAGGGCACAAGTGGCCATGAAAAATATAAAAATGCTGTAATTATAGACAATCACCAGACCTCAACCCAATTGAAAACCTATGGGAGATTGTGGAGTGATGTGTTAGACAGCGCTATTCTCTCCACAACCAACATTAAAACAAAAAGTGGCATGAAATGTTGTACTTGTTGTATTTGTTGTCCACAGAGGATGAGAGAATAAGTGGTCGAGGAGGTCATAATTTATGGGATCTGTATGTTAAATATGAGATATCTCTTATGCGTGATGTCTCATCCTCTTTTCATTTGAGACTGGAAAGTGGAACTTGATAAGGACAGTGGTGATATAAGCCTTGTGGAGGACTTTGGTGAGCCCCTGAGTTTTCATCGCGCCAATGACCGGCGCCACCATGAGGTTGCCACTTTTGGGCTTTAGTGAAATGTCTCGAGAGCAATTAAATGGGCCAACTATTTTTGGTGCAGAATATGAGCTGTGTCAGATGCAAATTGTATCTGCAAGTCCTAAACACACACAGATGGAGTGAAGATGCAGGTGTTCATACGTCATGTTCACACCGTGTGCTTTCAGTCAGTGTAAAGCTGAGGAACGTGTGAAAAGAAAGCAGAGTAATGGACGTGTTTGGTTAACCACAGGTTTGTTTTTATCCTTTTTACATTCAAGATAAGGTCATTGTCATTGTACCATTTCACAAATCTCTTTTCTTCAGACTGGTCCACTGACAGATTGTCTTATATCAGGTATATCTGCATATTAAATGGCATGATTGTCAGAGTTTATGTGATGACACTTATTATTATACAATCTGAATATAACAGGAGATATGCCAATTCAAACACTGATCTGCTGTGTACAACTGGTAAGGAATGACTGATACCACTTTATGTAGACGCAAACAAACCTTAATCTACATAACTTCCTAACTGTGCACAAGCAGAGGAATCCTCTAAAGTTTGGAAAAAGATGCAAAGCACCACTGATAGCGTCATATGTGCCTTATTTACATCTGTATGCAAACTACCTGGGATCTAATGCACAACTGACTTCAACAGCTGTAGCTTTTTTCCGGCCGTAACAGTTGGAGCTTCAGTCAGTCTATTTTATCAGTGCCATTACAATGCTGTTCTTCCTCATGGATCCCTGGTCCTGGTCGCTTGAATGTGATGTTAAGCTGGTGAAATCTCACCAGAAACAAACACAGACGTGACAGACAAGATTGTACTGAAGAACTAGAGGATTTCTCCACTATGACAAACATCTTCTCAACTCAGAAAAAGCACTCTGGAGGAGCAACAGGTGGTGGGTGGAGCTCTGGCTATGTACATGTGATAATACATAATAAGTACAGTGTGGTTGTGTGTGTGTGTGTGTGTGTGTGTGTGTGTGAGAGAGAGAGAGAACAGTTGCACATAAGGCCACATTTCTTGCACAACACATAATGTCAAAACCCTCACATCAGCCTTTACACACACACACACACACACACACACACACACACACACACACACACACACACACACACACACACACACACACACACACACACACACACACACACACACACACACACAGATACACAGTAAAATCTACATTACAACTGCCCAACAACAAAACATGTACAACTTTCTCCTTCCAGCAAATAACTTGGAAGTAGTTCTCGAATCTGCGCTCAAAGGATGTTGTTGATGTCACAAAATGTGCCCTGTGTCTGCTAACCCAGATCAGATAACCAGTGAAATCAGTTTCTGTGTAGCAGGGAGGCACAGTCAATGCTGGCATGACATCACAGATGCCCAGTCATTCACAGGAAGAAGAAAAAAAAAGTCTTCAATGGGAGGGTGATTAGTTTCCACTGGAGTCTGCAACCACGAGCCAAAAATGTGTACCATCCAAGAATTTTGTCTCGAAGCTGATGGCAGACGCACAACTCTTAATTTTCTTGCAAGAATGACCTTGAACAGACAGCAACAACAAGGATCACAATGCAAACAAACAGCTGAGTCCCTTTATTATAATATTTAGCATTTTTGCCATCACAATTTCAGCTTGATGTGTTTGTGGCCTGCTTTCTCTGTTGCACCAGATTGTGAGAAGCTCTTTCTGTTATAATTGACATTCTGGAGCAGTGATCATTAGTAAGCCTCTGTAATTTGAGAAAAAAAAGAAGAAAAAAAAACTCCAGGTAGAAGGAGAAGTAACAGTCTGAGGATCTTCAGCAGGCCTGCAAAGAGGCCCTCCTCTACTTAGGAACATTTAGGAGGTAGACAAAATAATAGGAACACCACAAGTATCAGCCAACACTGACACTTGTGGAATATGTCCTTATGCCATACTTTTTATGTTCCTTTCTCACACTTTTACGCTGCTATTGTTTATTGTTTGTTTGTTGTTTATTTGCACAATAAGTAGGCTACTGCTCTTATTTTGATTTTCTTTTATATTTCTTTTAATATTAGGGAGTGCCTACTCAAGTTTTGTTGCATTGTTTGTCTTGCACAGCAGTAGTATATAATGACAATAAAATACTTATCTATCTTAGCATACAATGCTGCAATACACCACAACTATTACCTTTAGAAAGACCTTCAATTAGGACGTCTGACTGTCTAAAATAATTTAATAGTACAAGTTTTAGAAATATTATTATTATTATTATTATTATTATTATTATTATTATTATTATTATTAGTAGTAGTAGTAGTAGTAGTTCCTGCCCCATTAACCTATTGTTCTTCACACTCTCTGTGCAATATGTGGTCTACACTTTTTCTATACAACGCACACCCACCAGATAAGATTTTTTACTGTAAATGCAGTTTTTAGCCTCTTTTATCATCACTTTTACAACACAACATGAATTAAAAATAGTTTTCTCACCTATAAATCTAAAAACGTCTAAGCTACTGTGACTTCCTGTTTATAAATCATAAAATCATTTTCCAGTTTATCAGCAAAACGTATTGGCGGTGTGTCAGTCTGTTCAAAAATATAATATTATATTCCGCTTTATTGAGTTGTATTTAGCTCTGTGTGTGTGTGTGTGTGTGTGTGTGTGTGTGTGTGTGTGTGTGTGTGTGTGTGCGCGCGTGTGTGTGTGTGTGTGTGTGCGCGCGTGTGTGTGTGTGTGTGTGTGTGTGTGTGTGTGTGTGTGGGGCGTGGATGCATAAAGAGAACGTGTGGGGAGGACAATGCTGCGGTTCTTCACCATTCGCGCGTCAACGGAATCCTGGAGTGCGTCATCGAACGTCTATTCTCTCGAACGCGCGCTGTGATTGGCCGAAGGCTGGAAATCTCCCCGCCCACCGCCCATGTATGGAACTCTTTCTCTGGCGTCATGGGTACTATAACTCGGATAGTATAAAAGTGTTGCAGAGATGTAAACGCGCAGGGACTTGCTTCTCAGCTGGGAAACACTGAAGATGACTGACGGTTGTTTGTGGAATACAGACAGTTCAAAACACTTGTAAACGGGCCCAACAGGTAAGAAATATTTATTTTTATTTTTGTGATATAGTAGGCCTACACTTGAATACGGAAACTCGATTTTTTTTTAAATGTCACAACCGACACATGGGCTTTAAAATGAGTTTAAATGGAAGAGAAAGCAGCCGCCCCGTTCCCATTTATAAGCAGAAAGCAAAGTGAAGTTGTATTAACGCTACAGGTGTCTATGTAGGTGACTATATAAGCCTACTCAATATTTTACTCATTCTTGCACAAAACTGTACAGTTGTTTCATTTTAAAACAAATATATTGTATTTTTTTTCACATTTTTATAGTAAAACTTTCTGTTCTATATTTATGTGTGTTGACGTTTGTAGGACTTGCTTTATATTTTTATTTTCACTTACTGTGTATAGCCTATTGTTATGCATCAAAACACCAAGGCAAATTCCTTGTATGTGAAAACCTTTTTCTGATTCTATTCCTGAGCTAATTGGAGTCAACTGTCATTACACACAGTACAAGGACAGAGACAACGAAATGCAGTATTAGCATCTAACCAGAAATGTCAAAAGCAGTAAAGTGCAAAGTAATATACAGAATAAATCGTGATATCTAGAATGAAAATAGAATACAATAAAGTAGAAGGTATGAATGTGTCAAGATGTAAACAGTATGAACAGTATGAATAGTGTGATATCAATACGCAAAATATATTGTTAGTGTTAACATGTGCCTCATGTGTTGTCATTGAGCCCCTGTCTGAAAGTCAATGCCCACATACTGTACTTTCCGGCATGAGCAGCTGACCATATTTACTACATAGTAATACATGATACAATGGTTTACGACTGTTGCTATGCAGAGCAGAGCACCTTCTAGGTTTTCTCATGAAGTATATGCAGTATGTCTTTCTTAAGGCAAGGCTAGATTACCAAGTAGGCAACTGCACCAGGGCCCCCACAACGCCAGGGGACCCCCGAAGTCTATAGTTCACCTTTTGGCAATTGTAGGGAAACCTAACTTAGGTTATATAACATTTTATATAACTTTTAAAATGTAAAAATGTAAATTCCAGCACATGAATATAGTGCACAGGTAGTAAAAGAGGGCCCAGACGCTCATTCCTGCCCCAGGGACCCCTAACAGGTTAACTGGCCATGGCTTAAGTGTTCCAAATAAACTTAAAAATCAGTTTGGCTTTAATATTGTCGATTATAGCCGCGGGTTCAACTCCGATCTGAAGCCCTTTGCTGCATGTCATTCCCCCTCTCTCTCCCCTTTCAAGTCTAAGCTGTCCTATACAAATAAAATGCCAAAAATATATAAATAAATAAAAATAAAAAAATATATATATATGTATATATATTGTCGATTATGTCTTTTTCAGTCTTGCAACCATGACTTGCATACACCCTCAGCATGGATCTCAGCTCTACGAGAACAGCCTTGGCAGCTCGGAGCTTCAGAGCACAGACTCTCTCTCCAGGCTAACTGTGGATATGAGCAGCCCAGGGGACCAGCTCTCTGCTCCATCGCTGCCAAGCATCAGCTCCCTGGTGGACACTCGCGTGGGTGACTTTGACGCTTATTCATGTCAGTTCACTGCAGCCCCTGCCCACATCACTCCGTCGCCGGGCCAGGAGACCCCCTTCAAGCTGGATGACCTACAGGTTTACGGCTGCTACCCTGGAGCGTTCACGCTGAGTTACCCTGACGAGGCAGTGTCCCCTGGTGGGTCCGACTATTTTGGCAGCTCCGCATCCACCTCGTCTCCTTCAACCCCCCGGTTCCAGAGTCAGCATGCGTCCAATTCCAACTGGGATTCAGCCTTTGGGCCATACTCACCCAGTCCAGGGTACTGGGCAGCAGAGGACAACTCAGTGCCACAAGAGCCCTCTTTCTTCACCTTTGGTTCTGTGGAGGATATGTCCCATTTGGGTCAACCACACTTACGAGAGCAGAATCCTTTCACTTCGATCCACCCTAACCCCTCTGCACTGAGCTTCCCCACCTTGGTTATGGAGCAAGCGTGTAGCCTGGATGGCACTGAACAGCTGGATGGGAGCTTATCACCCAAGTTAAAAAGTCCCGGTGGAAATGAGGGCTGCTGTGCCGTGTGTGGGGACAACGCCTCCTGTCAGCACTATGGGGTTCGCACCTGTGAGGGATGCAAAGGGTTTTTCAAGGTAATAGGATCTGACTTGTCTATGCATCCCATTCATCTACTGTATTTCCATGCAAAGATGACTGTTTGAATGTTGAATGAATGTTTGAGACAGGTTTGGAGCAATTCTTCTTTTTATTTCACAGCGTACAGTACAAAAGAATTCCAAGTATGTTTGCCTTGCCAACAAAGACTGTCCTGTGGACAAGAGGAGGCGGAATCGATGCCAGTTCTGCCGTTACCAGAAGTGTCTTGTTGTAGGCATGGTGAGGGAAGGTGAGTTCAGTACATATCCAAATGATTGGTTTAGAATTAGGACGGTAATGCTGAAGTGAAAGTAACATTTGAGGTCACCAATTTTTCCAGTTGTGAGAACAGACAGCCTGAAAGGACGAAGAGGCCGCCTGCCTTCAAAGCCTAAAGTGGCCCAAAACGTGACAGCCACCGTGTCTCCAGTGAGTATGATCGCTTCACTTGTGAGAGCCCACATCGACTCAAACCCCAGCATTGGGAAACTGGATTACTCCAAGGTAAAAGCAAAACAAAACAAATAACATGCAAAATCCCAATTTTTTTTCCCCTTAATATTTAATTACCCACTCATGCATCTGTTTGAACTTCTCTGCTGTTTGCAATTTCAGTATGACGAGACAAAAGTCAGTCCAAACCAGAAAGAGGACGCTAGCGATATCAAACAGTTTTACGAGTTGCTCACATCCTCCATGGAGGTCATCAGGAAGTGGGCGAAGAGCATCCCAGGTTTCTCTGAGTTCTGCTCAGAAGACCAGGAACTGCTGCTGGAATCTGCCTTTGTCGAACTCTTCATCTTGCGTCTTGCATATCGGTGAGTGCGGCGCGGCGCACGCAAAACTTTCAGCACGCTTATCATAAAGCTTACATGTAATATTGCTGATGCCTTGAATAAAATCATCACACTATCTTGTTTTTTTTTTTTCTTTTCTTTTGAAGTTCCAATCCTGATGTGGACAAGCTGATCTTCTGCAACGGGGCCGTGCTTCACAAAGCGCAGTGCGTCCGAGGCTTTGGGGACTGGATCGACTCCATCTTGGAGTTTTCTCAAAGCCTCCATCGCATGAGGCTAGATGTTTCCTCCTTCTCCTGTCTCACAGCCCTGGTAATAATCGCTGGTAAGAGCTGCAGCTTTTCATCCTTTAACACTATTTAACACATCAACGTTTACAAGTAGAGGTATCAGGCTTTAACCCACTGTCCCCCCAATTTAAATATGAGTTATTTTTATTAAGCAAGGACAACTGTTTGCACAAGGAATCTGGTTTCATTGGTGCGAACAATACTAGGCAGTTACACAACACATGATTGGCATAACAGGTGTTGGACAGAATGTAACACAACCTCACGTATAGCACAGAGAAGATCTAAGATATCACAGCAGACTGAATATAACCACAATGCAGGGTTCATTTCCGTGATGGGATCAATAAAGGATTCTGATACATTTAAAGCCAAGGAATTGTAGCAGCATTAACGTTTCTGCACCAGCGTGTGTCCACTTTAGCAGTGCATTATCCCACTTAAAGTTAGTTAATGGTTTGTATAAAGACTTTCCAAATTCAACTCAGAGTTGTGGTCTTTTTAAAGTTGAGTAAAATCAAATGAGAAAAGAGGAAATTATTTGATTAAAAACTTGGGTAACACTTTACTTGAAGGTATCTACATAAGAGTGACATGACACTGTCATGAAAACATTACACTGTCATGACACATGAACCCTAACCATAACCATAACTTGACAAAAACTGAATGACACTTACTAAAAGAAGCGTTATGTCATAAACGTCTATGACTTGTTTATAACACGTGTCAGTGTCATGTCACTCTTATGTAGATACCTTCAAGTAAAGTGTAACCAAAACTTGATCAGATTTGTCACGTCATGCTTTCAAAGTTTACAGTCTTTTCTATCAGTGTTTGATATTTGTGAGCATAAAGCTCACACTGACACCAACTCAAACATGTATCTTATTTTCTGCTGCAGACCGACATGGTCTTAAGGAGCCAAGACGTGTGGAGGACTTGCAGAACCAGCTCATCACCTGCCTCAAAGATCACATCTCTGGCTGCGGCTCCGACTCGCTGCGGCCCAATTATTTGTCCAAACTTCTTGGGAAGCTGCCTGACCTCAGGACTCTGTGCACTCAAGGCCTCCAGCGTATCTTTTACCTTAAATTAGAAGATCTTGTTCCTCCACCACCGATTGTGGACAAAATCTTCATGGATACGCTTCCGTTTTGAGTGTGAGATGGAAGATCTGTGATATATAAAATCTGGAGTGTATATGAGAGCCAAAAAAACAAACAGACTGACTCATACTTCAGGTAGAAGATTTTGCAGCTCCAGAGGAAAAGGGCTACTTCTGAATTATAAAGTGAATGATTTATAACACTTGCAGAAGCAACATGTATGAGCTGCACAAAATGCTCTTCCTGGTTGTTTTTTCCAGGAAATTGTGTACTCTGCAGACGGGCCAGCTCATGGACCAAAAGGTGACTGTTTACATACAACTAGGTGCCATGAATGGAAACATTTTTGATGGAGGGAAGATTATTGCACTTTCCAAACAGTTACAAATTAAATACAAACAATATCAGCCCCCATCATTTGAAGAATATAATAAGCACAATCATTTAGCTTTTTTTTTTGCTTTGGACTGTAAATTGCACATAAAGTATCCTACAAAGCATTATTATGATACATGATGATGATTCAGGCTCAAGAAATTAAAATGGGCATTATATTTCTGTTTAGTTTAAATACTTCAGGTGCACCAGGATGTTTTCAAAACAAGCAAATGATTTCACAGAACCACTTGAATACACTTTCCAGCCCCCAAACTGATGTTTGGTGAGTCCACACACAACAATATCCAAAGCATGAGTCCCTCAGAGCTCCAGTTTGTGTTATATCTAATGCCACCATATGTATTTGGTGGTAATAAAGTAGGTTAAACCTACAGAATCATTCAGTGGTATCATTCATGTATCATGAATATACATTGAGCAGCTAATATACTGTGTATCATCCAGTTCAGTCTTATACACTGGCCTTGTATGTAGATTTTTTTGAATGAGTTTTAAACCTGCTGGTGTTGTTGCGACATCAATGTCTTGTTTGGGGGGGAAATGTAATTTTGTTTTGGGTTATTTTTACATACTAAGAAGTTATATTTTACTGCAGCTAAACATGAAATAAAAATTTAAAACAGCATATTCCAACTGCTTTTTGTCTTCTTTACATATTTAGAGAAGTATATTGAGTTAGGTTGTACTTGTAGTTGAGGTTGAGTTATTGTAAAAAAAATCTTTTTATTTAAAGTTGCCCTACTTGTGCTTGTGAATTGCAAACATTATACATATTGATTTAACAATAAGTCTTACTTTGTTAAGTAAATTAGTATACAGTTTATTCTTCCATTGTGCTTAGCCATTGTATGTTGCTATGCCAGCAGCCTCTAAGCCTGAGTCAAGTGTAACCTCTTCTTTTGGCAACAGATAAGAATCCATCTCCCTCCCAGTTATGTGCTGGTCTTTTTTTAGAAACCAGTGGAATTCCCAGTCCGGTCTCAAGTGACTCAGACTACTTCATCATTGTATAATGTCACATTCTCACGCGTGTGTGTGTGTGTGTCAAAACATAAATGAACACCTTGTACTGCTTGAAGTAAATGTTATGGAAGAAGTGCTGCAAGCCAGCCAATAAAACAATATTATTTATAGATTACTCTGGTGCACCTGTTGACAGCCCATGGGCCTCTATGATCCACCATAATGGTCCAAAACATGCAAAGTCAGCATGATTACAGAGGCTCAGGATCATGAAGTAATAGTCAGAAGATCACCAAAGTACCTGCCAAAGCGTGCTGAAAGTTTTGCGTGGCAATCACCGATATGCAAGACGCAAGTATCACCTATTTGGAACAAGAGCTTTTCTTCCAAATATAGTATGCTCATGAATATTTAGATGAGCTGCACGCTGATTGGTTGAGCGAACCACATACACATACATTGGAGACGAGACAGCAGATCTCATATTTCAGACACTGGACGTTATACATTGTTTGTCTGCAATTTCGTTATTAAAATTCTTTATACTTCTGAGACATTTTTATGCGAGAAATCAACTATATAAAGCTCAAATATGGGCCTTTTTAGGAAAATGTATGGCTAATTGCAAATTTGGTAAGACATGTCGGACTTCAGGAGCTCAGTGTCTCAGATCAGTGGTGTAACCTATGTAAATGTTAGGGCGTGACAAAGGTAGAGACTAGAGCCAAATAAGGTAGGAGTTGAGGAGTTGACATCAACTTTTAGCTTTGTTGAGATTCGCCCGTTTTCAGCAGCAGTTTCAAATTGTGAGATTTGCAGAGGAAAGAGGTGTCAATGGGATTTTGAGGTTCTATGTATGTCCAATTTACCCACCAAACTGTCGTTATTCAACTATGACAAGGTAAAATCGTATTTGCATTCTATCACCCCTTTAATGTTAGACTATTCTTTGTTAGTTTTGTTGACAGTCAGTAGTGAGTGACGTGGTTCTCAACGTTTTTCTCTTGGTATTTTACATTAATGTAGCTAGGTATCTAGCTATCTATGCAGGAAGATGACGTCTCAATTCTTAATGCCGCCTGCTAAGCTCTGATTGGTCAATTGTTTCTCCAACCAGGGGATTAAAGTCGTCATTGAAGCACAACACCAGACCCATCTGAATAACTGTAAAAAAAATGTCAAAAGGACTGGAACCAGATGACAGCTCAATAAGAAAGTTCCTACAAAGAAGACATCCAGTATTCAGTGCATTGTGCTAATTATGTTCTCTGGTGTTTATTTAACAGCACACCGAACCATCATGAGTTGCTCAGTGCACATCCATGTTTAGCTGCAGTCACACTGGGGTGTAGGTTGACAGGGCATGTGGGTCTATCAATATGCTTCAGTGTCACTGAGATGAATTCCTGTAGATTTATTGCACTTGGTCCAATGTCATATCAAACACTGAGAATAGACCTTGTTCATGGTTACAGAGGTAACCTACAGCTAAATTATCTGAAGTAGCAACCAGCTGGTCTCCTGCTTCTCTTGAGTTACAGCTTTTAAAATTCTCCGTCTGGTGTTGTTACGTAACTTAATATAAGTTGGAGGACTTGATAACATTGCAAATGTTGGACTTATGCATCAAGAGAAGTAGGATAGATCACTCCTATTACGGATCGTATGTGGGTAATGGTACACTGATAGCGTTAAAGGGGGGTAGGGTAGCTCTCTTATGATCTACCCATCATGCCTTAGTGGAAACTGGGAAAAGGGAGAGCAACTTGACTGCAGCTTGTTTGAGTTGAGTATGAAATACCAGTGATAATAGAGGATCACAAGCTTCAGACAGAGTTACAGGATTAGAGGCCAGTTCCAGAGACTAAAGTGTCCACTCCACATTGTGCAGGACTCTTAATGTCTGTGAGAATATGAGAATGTCACATTTATAAAATAAGATCAACAAAGAGGCTTGGGTTTCACTGCATGCCTGAAACTTGTTAGCAGAGTGTCCAGCTGCCGGGTGAGTGTGATGAGTCTCATAAGGGTCATAGCTCAGTGTGGACCGGAAGAGTGTACTGTGAAATATAGCCAAACAAGCAGCAGGTTGAATTTTATAGTTAAAAAGTAAAGCAGCATGCTCAGTGGCTTTTACTTCTCTTAAACCCTCAGATGACTAGCTGGGGTCAAATGTGTCCCCAAAGATGTCACTTTATAAAAAAAAATCATTACTTTAATTAGATTTTTAGGGATATTGTACATACAGAGGTTGAATGTTGGAATTATCACATTGCATACGTTCTTAGAAAACAGAAAAAAAAGTGTCAGCATACCTGTAGCTTTCTGATTTACCTATCTATTATTTCTTTTTATTTATCGTATGTCATTATTATAATTATTGTGATGTGTATCTGGTATTTTGGTTGTATTAATTTGAACAAGACTAAGGGTTTACAGCTCTGTGAGGCTGTAGGCTTACTAAGCTAAGGGCACAGAGGTGCTTTGAGCCAAATGCTAACATCAACATGCTAACATGCTCACAGTGGCAACGCTAACATGCTGATGTTTAGCAGGTATGTTTACTATGTTTACCATCTCAGTTTTGCGTGTTCATAGCACTAAACACAAAGTGCAGCTGAGGCTGCTGGACATGTCATTTAGTCATAAACCAAACTACTGGACAATAAGTTCATAAATAAATGTTGACCTTGTTATGGTGCTAGATGAAAAGTTAAGGGATCAACAAAGTGATTAGTGAATGGCTGAACCAAATTTTGTGGCTATCCGTCGAGACATTTTACTCAAAACCACAAATGTAAACCTCATGGGGCCGAAGAGAAGAAAAAGTCAGGGGATAACGAAAACCAGTAGGATTCATCCTCTGGGGACCATGAAGGTCTGTAGAAAATGTCATGGCAATTGATCGGATAGTTGTCGAGATGTTTCTGTTTGGATCAAAGTTGTGCACCGACCTTGAAAAATACTCTGAAGGAGCAGAGAAACTCAGAACAAGTAGACAAAATATGTTGCTGTCTTAAAGGTTGATGCCACCCTAATAATGCCATGTTTAGAAATGCACTTTAATCAAGCCATTGAAACAGCAGGAAGGAGGGGGAGGAAGTCTCTCTTGCGACTGGCAACCATACAGTTTGTCTTTTCTCCAGTAGACTTACACTGCTTCTCCCCACTGCCAGTGTCTTGTACTGGGCACTCTGTTTGGAACAGGATGTACCCAGGCTATTTAGTTTCATTTTATGCTGCTGCTCAGCAGGAGTTTAAACATGGATTTGGCATTAGATTTCTAGCCAAAAAGGGGAAATGGTTTTAATCGATAATTTATTACTGATCAATAGCCACGAGGACATTCATTTAGATTGCTAATAATTTTTATAGGAAATAATAGCGATAAATATCCACAGTATTTATAAATTGGAGAACATCTTAAGAACTATTTATATATCTTGCTAAGTGCAGTTTTGTTTTTTGTAAATCATTTTTAATTGGCACTGAATCAGTTCCTGCTGGCAGTTTCTTGAAGGTATACGGCTCGCAATGTGGTGCGGTGGGCTCTGCTGAGCTCAAATTAACATCACTGACTTGGGATCAGAGGGGACAACATGACATTTAAGCCTCGTCAATGACAAGTTGAAGAGTTCAGAACTAACATGAGCTTCTTCATATCACTCAGTGTGCAGGTAGTAACAACTTTACGTTTAAGAGGAGGCAGCGGTTCCTCGATAGACATAGGGGCCGGTGCAGAGCACAAGACGTGCATGTACTTTTCTCTGAAGAGTCATATCTCCTCATATCATCCTTACAGATGGTGACAGGGCAGCACAGAGGCCCGTCTGAACACTTCTATTAATAGCCACAACTAAAATAGACAGTCATCACATGAAATCAATAATGCCACTTAGATATGACAGAGTGCTCAGGCTGGCCGGTCTCACGCTGGGATTATTTTGAGACTCATCACACTGAAGTCACTACAGTGAAACAAACATTGGGAAGGTGTCACTTTGGGTCGTGGGTAATTGTGACATAATTTATCCCCCCCCTTTTTTTCTTTTTACAAACCAAACAATCAATTGATTGATGGAGAAAATAATTGTCAGATTAATCCATAATGAAAAAAATCATTAGTTGCAGTTTTATACAAAATAGTTCAAAATTAGTGCCACCCCAATTAACCAAAACAGTAAATTCCTGCTTTTACATTTATGCTTGATTACAAAGTCTGATAATTTAATGTATAATAGTTTAACAGTCACAGGAGCCATTTTTCTGCATCAAGTAATTTTCCTGATTATACTTACATATTTTTACTGAACATTAACATAGGACTTTTACTTGTATAAATTACCTAAATAATCCCTCCACCACTGCAACGACCAATGATGTACTTTATGCACGAAAAGTGCCTTTAGTAAACATGTTTGCTTACCAGAGGAGCTACTTGAAACAAAAAGGGGATAATCAAATCAAGGGAATGTATTCTAGTATGTAGATAAAGTATTAAATAGACTGGGAAGCAGGCAGATAGTGATGTCAGTGCTTGGGTTGATGAGTACTGCCATCCTGTGGCCATGAAGTGACACAAAGTCTGAACAGCTGCTTCCTTTGCTTGGGAAGAGTACCTCAACGATTGACTATAGTTATTATAAAATACAATAGTGAGTTTACGACCCAATTGATATTGTGAAATAGGCCTGTGTGTATATACGTTGTCCATATGTGCATTTTCTGTAACCGTTTAATGTTTTTTCTAATTTATTTTCTCTTTCATTTTGTAATACTGCCACTGAGGCTTTCCAAAATAGAAAAACAAAATAGGAAAACACACCCATCCCATTGCCAAACTGTATTTGAAATCCATGCACATTACAACATGCGATTCGGTTTAGTAAACATTTTCAAAAGTCACCACAAAAATTTGAAATAGAACACCTACCATGCTAACTTCACACAATTATTTGAAATAAAAACACCTTTAATATAACAAGCCCACAATATTCAACCACTGCAATTTGTAACTGTTAACAGTTGGGAACGCACATAAATACAGAAAAAACTAAAACAAAGGAGGCTTTTCTGCAGTTACGGTACCACATCAGGTGACTAAAATGAGACTGCTGCAACTTGAACCTACAGTATATCAAATATAAAATAAGTTAAGCATGCATTATACTTTATATCGGGGTCCAGGGAAGGGTATTGGGCGTTCTAAAACTTGGACCAAGGTTGTTGGTGGGCATCGTTTCCTGCAGCTGCCTGCAGAGAAACAAGACAAAACAGTAAGGTCATAAAACATGCACTTGCTAAGATCTGAAGCAGACTGGATGAAGCGTAACACTTACTTCTGATTCAGGACTGTGTTTACACCCCACACAAACGGAGCAGCATCATCATCAGCCTCTGCAAGACAAAATGCTCAGTTACTTTTACAGACAAAAATCTGTGTTTTCAAAGTCTGGTTCCGAGCATGGAAGGGGAGAAAAAGAATATTGCTTTAGAAACTATGCACTGAATATTTCAAACTCAAGCACCAGCTTCAATGTTCAATGACTAGGGATGTAAGGATGCATCGTGAATTGGTTAAAAATCGATCTAAATGTGTAAAGATTACCACCGGTTGAGATCAAAAATGAATTGCGATGCAATTTTGAAACGACCTAGGGTGTAATCTACTTTGACTTCAGACATTACTACGTCTTCTTACTTTATTTATTTGAAGAGATTTTAATTTATTCCTCGAGTTATTTTGATGTGATATATAGAGATCGATCGATCTATCTATTATCTATCTATCTATCTATCTATCTATCTATCTATCTATCTATCTATCTATCTATCTATCTATCTATATATATATATATATATATGTATGTATGTATGTGTGTGTGTGTGTTTATGTGCGCCTGCTCTACCCACTGAACCGACCCGGCCACTTAAAAATCCATTTCTTTTAATTTAATATTTTTTATTTAAGATAAAATACAATTTTAGTTTAACCTTTGATAAGGACACGTGTTGTTTTGCACAGTTTATATGAAGTAATATTTCTGAGTCATTTGTCTGCAGTTCATTCTGTTAAAAAAAAATCATAAGAAAATGGTATCGTGAACTTAAAATCGTGAATCGTATCGAATCGTGAGTTGAGTGTATCGTTACATCCCTATCAATGACACAAAAATCGAAGTGTTAAAAACAAGTTGTGGTTATTAGCAATACCTTTGTCCCAATCCTCAGTCATGTTCTGGTTTACCCAAGTGCTGACTGGGACCTGCCATTTACTAAGTCCATTTGTACTTCCACCTGTAAACAGAGCATAATTCAACTCAAACACTGCGAGAGCATGTTAACTCTGCAAAGTAAAAAAAAAGAGCCAAAAAGTGATGACTCACCATCTTCAGTGTCCACAGATATTCGGTCTTCACAGGTTTCAGTGTGGTATGTCAGCTCATGCTTGGGGACCAGGTGGCGAGCATTGAAAGGGCAGGTTTTTAGCTCCATGGCCAGTTTCGGATGATTCTACATAAATGAGAAACGAGGCAAAGGAAAGCATAGATTGTATATCTATGAAGGAAAGGACATTTCTGGTTCAAATATACATAATACACATGGCCCTGAACTCTACGTCCATGTAAATCTACAATATTTTGCCATGTCTGCTGGTGTTACTTGCTATAATGAGTTTGACTCACCTTCCTGCACTTTATCAGATGGTAAGGGAAGCGGCAAGCTCGGATTTGGTGGTTCTTATCAAAAGGGCACTGCAGAAGTTTTTCCGGGTCACAGTTTCCTTTTTCATCTTTAAAGTCAGAGAAGAACAAATTCATACGTTTAACCCTTTAATATTTATTAAAACCGAAGACAACTTAAGATGTTAAAATGTGAGGAAATATTTTTAGTTTTACCGGTTTCTTCTTCCAACTGTGCACTCTGCTCAGCAGCAGTTTTGCATGGAGCGCAGGTGGTTCCAAATGTGATGGTGGCCGCCATCGCTAGCTGGGATTTACTGAAGACACCAACTGGCAAACTGGTAGGGTCATAGATACTATTCAAGTTAACATTGAATACAAATAAAAACAAAGATATAAAAATGTCAAAACAAATAATGACAGGTTTCTAGATGCACATGCAGCATTCAAAAGTGGCAGAACCATGACAATGGCATCGTTAATATGCAGAATTCTGTGTAGTGTAGCTAAGCTACAGGTGTGCCGAATTATCTACCACCTGATTCGAGGTGTAGAGTTGTTTGGAATAATATACCACGTCCTGGCGTTACTTACAGTGTCTGTGCTATCTACACTTGAGTGAAGCAGTCGCCTGGGGGAAAGAGAACGCATTAGCACCAGATTTTATATTATGTTTACACGGTCAAAACGTACCCAGGTTTGCAGTTTCCAACCAGCCGTTTAGTGCAGTTAAGTTTCACCTGGATGGTAATAAGACGCATTATCTAGAAGCAGTCGTTGAACTATAATTAGCTTATTAATTATCAAACATTGCCCTTAAACCGCGCAACCGTAAAATGTTGGCTAATGTCAGTGGCCATGTTTGCTAGCAAAAAACTTGGCAAGTCGCCCAACTTTAATTGTAAATGGCCAATAAAGAGTATAATTCATATTACCTGAAAGAACGTTTACTAAGTTTTTTAACAAGTGTTTGAAATACAGTCGGTTACAAAATTGAGAGTATTGCCACGGAAAATAACATTTTATGGACCTTTTCTTTTTCTTTTCTTGTCGGCGTGCTTGCGACCGGCGAAAGCTTTTGAAAATTTCGTCGCTCCGCCCCCATTTAGCTAGCGAACATCTCGAAGTCACATGACTTCATTCCTAAAATCATCTGCATCCATTAACCCAAGAGTCGTTACTTTTGATAAAACATTTCTTAAAAAATATACTTTTTAAAAATATCTGAAGGTATATCGCCTTACTGTGACAGTTCTGATTTGCACCTGTATTATTTGTTGTAGTGTGATTGTTTTCTGAAAAATTAATAAACACAATTGTTGAGAACGCAATATCTGAAGAAATTGTGGCATGATTTTTCAACCTCCACCTCTGACTCCACATCCATCCCTGCTTCCACTCCCACCCCTGCTTGAAAACTTTTCAGGACTTTTAGTAGACCTCATACCATGCAAGTATAGCAAATTGGGTGACTGTCAGACTTTGCTGTCCTGAGTTAGGGGGGGGACAGTCACTTTTCGGCAGGTCTCATATACTCCTGCCAAAAAAGGACTGCACCCCCATAACTCAGGATTTTAAAGTTGCCCTTACAAAATATGAAACTGTACCGTAAAATCACAATAATCTATGTGATATTGGTGCACTATAACTAACATTACAATATGGTGACTGTGCCTGTAGGGTGCAGTCGTATTTCGGCAGGCGTCTGTTAATTAAAGGTGTTCTAAGTGATGTGACACATTTTTTAGGCTACAACATTTTTTGTCACATACAGCAAACATCTCCTCACTGCTAGCTGCCTGTCCCCTGAACACACTGTAAAAAAAATGCGGTCTCTGTAGACAGCTCAGGCTCCACAAACGGCAACAAAAACAAACTGTGCCAACCTGCCCCACGAACCATAACAAACAGTGTTCCAGCCAATAACCGACAAGAAGGAGCTGGTTGAGTCATGAATACGCATTGTGGAAGTAGCCTACGTGCTAATGCTGCTGCAGTGATGGCTCAACCAGCTCCTTCTTGTCTGTTATTGGTTGGAATTTTTTTTCCACAACCTTTCCAGGCCTGGAATTTTTCAAAACGTATGAACCCTGTAAACTTATCTATCTATAAATTAATAAATGCGTGCGATGTCTTCTTACCTTGCACATCAAAAGTGTTGGCTTTCCGACGAAAATTAGTTTTTTTGTTCCTGGAGTATACTCACCACTTAATAAGTATCGGAGAATACCTTTGTATATGTCTTGATCCATGATAAATGTGTGTGTGTATGTATGTAATGCAATGTCCTATTAATGTGTGTATGTAGCCTATGTAATCTAATGTAGGCTATGTCCTATAAATATGTGTATGTATGTAATCTAATGTATGTCCAATCTGTTTCTCGTGTAAACTAGTGACAAATCCGCTCAAAAATGGGACAGTTATTTTAACTTTTTAAATAACATTTTATTTACTCTTGGTTTGGATATCAGGACAACATGACCAACATTGCTCTCTGAAAACAAGCCGAACTGAAATAGGAGTAACAAGGTTATTTTTAAAATGTAAGGAGTAGTAAAAAGTCTGCTGTAAAATAATTACTCCAGTAAAGTATAGCTACCCAACATTTCTACTTAAGTTACTTGACACCTCTGGCTACTAACACTATTATTGCTGGATCGCTCTAATTATAAAGGGCCTGGACATTGTAGAATGGCTGGCCAAATGACAAACTGTCATACAAGTTGGTTTTCTGAATTTTCAAAACACCAATTCACCAATTAAGACTTATTTTACCAAACCCTTTCATTACCATAATATGTGTGCTAGTTGAAATTTGAGGCTTTAATTATGCAACTGCCTGGTAAAATAAATTCATAAGAGGAGCATGATAAAGAGTATATATTATAAATGATTCAGATGAAGAATAATAACCAACTAAACTGACAAACATAGTGTCCTCTTTACACCTTACATTACAATGGCTCTTGCACCCAGATAACATCTGGATATGGACAATTCACATTTACACTCAACACCAAGATTGTATCAAATATCCTCATACAATTGGGCTGACTTTATGCCTCTAAAATGCATCAAATCGTCTGTGTCAGAATCACGACGAAAAGGTTACAAAAAGAAAGTTTCAAAATAGATGCAGCAGCAGAAATAGGACTCCCTAAAAACTGGGAATTTTATCTGGATGGGCGCCATTTGCAGGATGTAGCAGTGACCATCTCAGCCCGTGCTGAGTGCAGAACAAAAATCCTGAATTATTTTGTGTTGATGAAAATGAGAAGTAGTCTATGGGCTATAGTTTCATTTTTAAAGTTTGAAAAATTAAGCAAACAGGATTAAATAATAACATGCATATGAGATCATCTAATTTGATGCATACAAGTTAGGCATACAGAATATACTTCATGTTTTCCTATAATTTATGTATTTGGTCTCACACCTAATGGAAATGGATAGTCTGTTTTGTAATCCTGTTTAGGACCGACATCCCTTGATGCAGGATACTACATTGACATACACATTGATATCAGCATATCATATATAATCTGTGTAGGTTTTTGTTGGTGGACGTAATTTAGTTCATCTAAATGTCAGTAATATTTGAGAATTTATCATTTATCAGGTAAAAGTCATTTGAAAAAATCTGCAGGAAAGTCTAGTCATGGTTGCAGCCGTGCCACAACTTAGATATTATTATTGTACAGCATAGCACGTTTATTCATTCATTCATTTTGTAAAGCTGCCATACGGGTTCCTTATACCATAATGGATAACAGTGTTAGTAAATTTGGTAATACCCCAATTGATAAAGTCCTTGATTCAAACTTAAGAAAATGTTTAGTATTATCAGAAAAAAATTAAGTATCAAATTAAAAGTAGTCACTATACAAAATGGTCCCATATATATTGTATAATGCTATAACAGCTTTGATTTAGTAGGGTGCACATACAGTAGGGAACCTTGGTGAACACTGACACTGCAAAGATTTTATAGAATGTTATATTTTGAAACTGGTGTATAAAACTGTCAAATATATACAGAATTTTTGTTTGAATGTTATTGTCAAAGTCACTTTCTCACAACAAAATCATAATATTGGAGAAAGGGAGCTCTAGATGGTAAATTGGATAGGTTAAAATGAATTTAGTAATGCAGCTGAGTATTGTAATCATATCTTATCTTAACAGCCCTAACCCTATTCTATCTACTAACTATTTTTGGTCATGACCATAACTTTGATGCCAGAACAGTTGGTTTTCACATGAAAAAAACACTGTTGCAAAAGACCACGTTGTTTTTTTTTGTATTTTCTTCACAAACATTTGACCTGGGTGAAACTCAATCGGCAGAACTTCTACACAAGTTGAAGATTTACAGCAAATGATAAGAGAGATAAGCAGATTTTTATTTATTTTTAAATTGTGTTGTTTATTGTTAAACATGAAACCAAGCTGTAGGGAGATATTAAAAATGCCCAATTGCTGCATGGTTTAAAGGAAAGTGGGAAGAAACCGGAGCACCCGGAGTAAAACCCACGTAGGCCAATCACTGGTCTCCGTTCTACAGAGGCCAATCACTGGTCTCCGTCCTACAGAGGCCATTCACTGGTCTCCATCCTACAGAGGCCAATCACTGGTTTCCATCCTACAGAGGCTATTCACTGGTCTCTGTCCTACAGAGGCCATTCACTGGTCTCCATCCTACAGAGGCCATTCACTGGTCTCCGTCCTACAGAGGCTATTCACTGGTCTCTGTCCTACAGAGGCCATTCACTGGTCCTCTGTCCTACAAAGGCCATTCACTGGTCTCCATCCTACAGAGGCCATTCACTGGTCTCTGTCCTACAGAGGCCATTCACTGGTCTCCATCCTACAGAGGCCATTCACTGGTCTCTGTCCTACAGAGGCCATTCACTGGTCCGCTGTCCTACAGAGGCCATTCACTGGTCCTCTGTCCTACAAAGGCCATTCACTGGTCTCCATACTACAGAGGCCATTCACTGGTCCTCTGTCCTACAAAGGCCATTCACTGGTCTCTGTCCTACAGAGGCCATTCACTGGTCCTCTGTCCTACAAAGGCCATTCACTGGTCTCCATCCTACAGAGGCCATTCACTGGTCTCTGTCCAACAGAGGCCATTCACTGGTCCGCTGTCCTACAGAGGCCATTCACTGGTCCTCTGTCCTACAAAGGCCATTCACTGGTCTCCATCCTACAGAGGCCATTCACTGGTCCTCTGTCCTACAAAGGTCATTCACTGGTCCTCTGTTCTACAAAGGCAATCCTCACAACAGAGGCCAATCACTGCCATAGTCCAAACAATAAAGTAAGTAAGTAAGTAAGTAAGTAAACTTTATTTATATAGCACCTTTCACAGACAAAAGGGGTCACAAAGTGCTTTACAGTAAAACAAAAACAGAGCAAAGACAACACATACAAAGCTATATGGCTAATAAAATGCTTGTCTAAAAAGATGAGTCTTCAGGTGTTTTTTAAAGGTTTCCAGAGAATCCAAAGCTCTCAAGGCTAAAGGGAGAGAGTTCCAGAGCCCTGGGGCCACCACCGAAAATGCACGATCACCTCTTGTTTTTAAACAAGAGTTTTTAAAGAGTCTCTGGCCAAACTTTGGAATGGAGGAGAAGACTCTTTTGATGGCACTTTGCTTCCTTGGTTTCATCAGGTGTTCTTTGAAGAAGGAGACAATACATTTGTCAACTGCTGGTTCGTCTAGATTCATTGAAACCAGCACGTCCTGTGCACAGCCCCACTTCTTGCACATGTCCTTTAAAATGGCCTTGCTGAGGTGTTTATAAGTGTCATTGGTGATTTGAAAATCTTCTCCCTCGACTTCAGCCCATATCTCTTTGAACAGGCGCTCAATGATGGTTTTTGAATTTCCTATTGTTGTGTTCACCTTCGCTTTGTTAAAGGTCCGCAAAACCAACTTCTGCACAAGTAACCTGACGGAAATTTTGTTTTTCTCTGCCTGTGCTGTTGAATTCTGCACAGGTCTGGCAGCTGCCTCCTCAGATACTGCCACTGTAGGTGTAGGTTTGGAAGTAGGTGTAGACTTGGGTGTAGGCGAATGCGTAGGTGTAGGTTTGGGCGTATACGTAGGTGCAGCTGATCATACTCGGAGTCTGTAATTTCTTGCAGTAGAGGTTCTGTGAGTCCACTGACCTCATTTGTAATTATGTCCTTCACAGCTGTGGTTGTTGCACTCACAAAGTGCTCTGATGCTCTGGAGAACTTGTCTGGGGTTTTTGATTCCACAGATCTGGCTGCTGACTGGCAGCAATCAGTATCTGCCTCCTCTTGATCTTCCATTTCTTGTTGTCCATCAGCAGCCTTCTGTATGGAGATGTCCTGTCTTGTTCGTGGTTTACGTGGTCGACATGAGCACAAAACGTCTTTCATCTTGCCCATAAATGCTTTCAACATATTAAAGGCATGTCGTACCATCACATTAAGTCTGTGAGGGGGAGTCACACGCTCATTAAATACAGGTTCCAAAGTGTCCGCACTATTGCTGATAGCAGAGTAAATGCTTTGTGCAACCTCTATAACAAACATGTTGTTTAATATATTTGAGCTGTCACAGTGGACAGGTTCCTTTACTTGCAGAACCTCAGCAAAAGTCAGAGGAAGTGTGTCGCCCAGACTGGACCAAACACGCTCCTCAGAGATTATTTGGCTGCATTTATTCTGCAGAGTTGCCAAAATGGATTTAGACACTAGTGATATTAGGTCCAAAATCATCTCTGCCATCAATGTTGATGTGGCATCATCAGGTGGACCTTGCTTCAATAATCTCTGCTGTTCCAATGTCATCCTTTTGAAAAAGGACTCAACCACTGGACGAACATCTTCCACTCTGATCTTCGATATCTCCTCTGTCTGGGAACTTTCCATTTCAGTCATGGGGATTGTATTAGATAGGCTGTGTTTTCTGAATGTCTTGTCTTGTTTTACAGGTACTGGTTTGTCGGAAGCTTTTTGAGCAGATCTAGGTAAACCGATGTAGAGTAAAACCATAGTATAGAATGATTTTCCCTAATGTCTGAATCTGTCTTATAGGCAAAATGTGGCTTTAAATGTGTAAGTAGGCTATGCAGGAATGTAGGAATAGTTGGAAATAGGTTGGGAATAGGTTATTTGTATGATTGCGATTAAAAGTTGAATAATACCAATAAAGTTGTGGAACATTTTTTTTAAAAAGCTGTCGCTAAACTAAATTGCTGACCTTAAAACTTGAATAATAACAATAATGTATGAAAGGTGTGGAACATTATAAGGTTTGAATGAAGTTTCTAGCTGAAAGTATTAGGTAGAGGAAAGCCAGACTGTGTGTGTGTGTGTGTGTGTTATTGCCATGGACATGGTTATTGCCAATAATACATCGTTGAATCCGTGTACATGGCAGACTTTACGGTAACTGAACGGCTTTTGGCTTTGTCGTACATGAGCGTCATTACGGTAACGTACGCGGAACTTTACTGTATACATGTATGAAACATGGCGCTGTCCTGCTCCAACCTGTGTAGCCATTTGTCTTTGACCCGTCTGTGTGGTCTCAGGACAAACAGGATATCAAATGGCCTATACTTTCCTTATGTGTCCTGTCAGTCCAGGTATGTTTAAACATCTTTATGCTTCATTCGTTCAAGATTTGTCTCTTTGTTTTACTAGGATCTCCCTTGAACCCTTGCTAAATTAAGCTAGCTGCAAATCAGTAACGTTAGGCTACATGCTCAACCGTTTGTGTTTGATATAAAGATATGTTAAAATGTAACATCCGTTGTCAATTTTATATTTAAATCATGCTACTTTGCTGTGTCATTGAACACGACCAGCATACAACCACCTTTGATTTTTGTCCAAACCACTGAGCATGGAGGTGTAACGTTAGAGATGATTTCTGGTGTTCTGACGATTTATGCTGCCTTGTTGAAAATGCTAGCTACCTTATGTGTGTTTGTGTATTTCCGTCAATATTATGACACCTCATTTGTGTTTTTGATTACAAAACAGGTGTTAGTGTACTGTGTGTACTAGCGTATTTCGATAGACCCAATCCCTTAACAAATATTGCTCCCACTACATAGCTAATTGTGTTAGATTACACCACTACTGACTCTATGTATAGTGTAAGAATTAGGGCTGCAACTAACAATTATTTTCATTATCGATTCATCTGCAGATTAGTAATAATTAATAGGGAAAAATGTTAATCCCAGTTTTTCAAAGTCCAAGGTGATGTCTTTAATAAACAAAAAAACACATTTTTGCATGAAGATTTACTTAAAAAATAGTTGCCGATTTATTTTTCTGATGATCTGCTAATCGATTAGTCGACTAATTGTTGAAGTTCTAGGAAGAATATGGGGAGCATATTATGATACTGCATTAATGTATTTATTTAAGATTTTAAAATTCCCTATTAAAGGTCCCATGACATGCTGTATGTCTAGTTCCAGTCCTTTTGAAATGCTCTCCACATTTTAGTTTTTGTTTACAGTAATTCAGATGGGTCTGGTGTTGTACTTCAATGATGACTTTAATCCCCTGGTTGGAGAAACAATTGACCAGTCAAAGCTTAGCAGGCGGCATCAAAGGTCCCATGACATGGTGCTCTTTGGATGCTTTTATATAGACCTTAGTGGTCCCCAAATACTGAATCTGAAGTCTCTTTCCCGAAATTTAGCTTTGGTGCAGAATTACAGCCACTAGAGCCAGTCCGACAATGAGCTTTCCTTAATATGTGCCATTTCTGTGTCTGTAGCTATTGAGGAGGAAAGTGCGGGGGGCAAGGTGGAGGGTGGAGGGTGGAGGGTGGGGGGTGGGGTGTGTGGCCTTGACCAACTGCCACTTTGCTTGTTTGAAAGCCATGATGTCTCTCTCTCATGGGTGGGCCAAATTCTCTGGGTGGGCAAAGCAGAGAAAGGGGAGGTAACCTTGTTCCTGGAACGCATATTAATGTTAAAAAACCTCAAAGTGAAATTTTCATGCCATGAGACCTTCTTAAATAATGCTCCTACACATGGAGAACCGAAGCACACCTCGATAGGGAGCACATATCGAGAAAAAAAACACTTGCATTTTAATTATTAAATATTTATAAATTTTTAGTAGGCGTTAACTTATTTGTGTTTACCTCTTCTACTCTACAGGTTGCCCCTGTGCCGACACTACTCATCTTCCAAAGTTAGACGAGGTATTGGTCGCTATGTGGCCTCCAGCCTCCAGAGGGTAAATACCAAATATGAAGGTTTCCTTAAAAGGCGATTTCCCCGCTTTTATCAACTCTATCACACTTTTACGGAAGGTAAGATAGCCTGTAACTCACTTCTCTGGCATCTTTAGTACTGTATGGTTGTATAATTGCAATTTTTTAAGATTAAAGTTCAAAAGTGGAAAAAAACAAATGGTATCAGTAGCAGCATTCAATCTACAAGTAGCAGTATAATTAATTTAAGTTTAAAAACATGAGTACCATGTCATCCCAAATTTGAAGTTCACTTTCTTATGCATGCTTCTTATGTTTATACTTTTCTATTTTTACAACTGTTGTATATTTGTCCCATGCATTGTACCGTGTTTTATTTGCACCTTGTATTTAGTCTGAATGTTGCATCATTCTTTCTTTTTGTTTTGCGCCGGGGAACAGGAGAAATACAATTTTTTTTTTGCTGGATGTACCACACTGTGCAGAGGGATGACAATAAAGTCTATCTTATCTCATATATAGAGATCAGAGTCCAAGTTTCAAAGACAAAATACGTTTTTTTTTATGGCAAGTAATGGTAATGGCAGGAATTGTTTAATGTAAAACTGTATTTGTGGCACCGCACATGTCCAAATCTTTTAATGGGACTGCAGAGCCACAGTACAGGGCGGCTGTGGTTTAAGAGGGGGTTGGTAGTTCAATGCCCACCTCCTCCTGTTCACATGACACCAGTGTCTTTGAGCAAGACACTGAACCCCATTTGCTCCCCCGATGGCAAGGCCAGCACCTAGAATGGCAGCTACGCCGCCATCACTTTCATCCATATTTGTATTCTCATCAACGTGATTTTTATTATTCCAGGATTCAAGCTGCTGTTCCAAGATGCCAAAGATGTGCAGAGGATAAAAGCTAAGATGTTCTCTGATGGAGTGCAGTTCAAGGATTTGCCCTACAGGGAGATGGAGAAGCTCAGACAGGTGGGTCCTCTCCACCACCATTAGTCATATCCAAAACACTGTCACATTTAATTTATAGTTAATTTTCTTTTATATTTGCTATTTTTTAAGACACCGTGAGATGATTGGCTGGTTAGAAATGCTGTAGATTATTGATCATGTTTTTACACGTTTCCCAAACACTAAGTAGAAGATACAATAAAATGATCAAACAACATTACTTCAAAGGAGGCCGGCAGTATCTTCTATTGTGTGCACTGCAGTTAATGTTAATAGTGAGTAAGATGGACTTGAATAAACCTGAAACTGTCCTAAAAAATAAAAGAAGATTTTAGTGCTGTGTTGTATTACAGACCTAGGAGAAAAAAAGGTTTAATAAAAGTTTTTTTTATAGTGGAAGATAGAGATTCCAGTAAAAGACCTATACCAGTGTTTCCCACATATAGACTTTACCTGGGCAGGCTGCCCGGGTATATTAAGGGGCGCCAAATTTGTTGACCCATTCTAGCAGGCTATAATGAAATATTAGAAAGAAAAATGAGACAGAAGAAAGGAGTTGGATATTGAAATGACAAAGCAAAATAATCAGATTAAGTCAGATGTCTGAAGTTCAGCAGCAGATTTCAGAATTCAAGAATTATATTCTGTAAGTTATTTCGTTATAAGTGAGCAGTACTTTCATTTAACGCTTTGACTTTATTGTATAATTTCAGCTCTGTAAAGTGCATTATCTCACAGCAGCTTTACTTACTTTACATTTGTTTTGCAGTTTCGCAGAGACGTGGTCAAGGCCGTGCCGCTGGTGGTGATATCGATCCCTCCCTTCGCCAACTACCTGGTTTTTGTCTTGATGTGAGCTACTTTAAAATAACCATCTTTTCTTTCCAGTCGGCACCCTTTTGATTCATATTCAGCAGAGCATTCTGAAATGATTGATAGTAATGTTCCTTTATGTCCCTCTTAATATCAGTGTTGGATCCTCCTTGCTATCTTGTCCCTGTTGATGTGTATATATATATATATTTTACCATCCCTCCATGTGTCCCTCCTCTCTCTGCTACCATCCTCTCCTGTTCACTGCCAGGTACTTTTTCCCCCGCCAGCTCCTGATCCCACATTTCTGGACTCCTCAGCAGAAGGAAGAGTTTCAGGGATTGTACCATTCCCTGAGGGCCCAGCACCACTGGCCAGTGCTCAAAGGGCTCGAGAGCACGAGCCAACAGGTCAAAGACGGCCAGCTACAGAGACGCCTTAAAGACCTGTGTGCCACAGTAAGTGTTTGGTGGTAGAAATACAGCGTTATGATGACAGGGTACAGAAGAATAGATGCAGAATAGATCAAACCTTTACCAACCATCTGTTCTAGTACCACCAGCGTATAGCTGTTGAAAATATGCACAAGCATAATTTTAGAGCATACATTGACGCATTCGCTGTCCATAAAGTGACTGAGCAGCTAAAAATAACTAAAATGTAAGAACTACCTGACAAACACCAGGGGCTTATTTATCAACTGTGGATATGAACTGTCTAGTGCTTAAACAACGCACACACTCCTTACAAGTAATTACAAGCATTCAAACCCTACATAAGTAAAATATTATATTATTATATATTACATTATTTGATTTGTTATTTTACAATTTACCATTTTTATTTGTTTAAAAAAACAAACATACACTTTACAACATGAACATATTCTTTCTCCCCCCCCCCCCTCGCCTTCACCACTCACTTAGACAAAAACGAACCCTTGTGTTGTCCTCGGGTCAAATTTGAACCGTTTTCAAAGCTTTTGATAGCAGAAATATAGGTTTATTTCACCAAATTACCCAAAAATAACATGGATGCATGGATGAAAGATCTTCGCAGGTAAAATCAATGATTACTTTTATTGAATTTTGGGTGTTTTATTCAATTTCATAGCATTTGAAAAAGGTTTAAATGGTTTCAAAACAGTCTCCTGACTTAACTTTGACATAAACCTGTCTGTGATCCACTCTGATCTTAACTATTATGAATTTAAAAAAGCGTTGAAAAAAGTGACAAAAACATTTTTAAACAAGTGTTAAAAGCTTCTCAAAAAGAGACCCAAACGTCAGGGGGAAAAAGCAACAAAAAAAAAAGTTTTCTAATCTTTTTCCTCCACTTTGACACAGGAGGACATTAAGTTCATGGTCGATGGGAAGACAACACAAGGGTTAAGAAAAGATGACATAATAAGATAACATTCAAGACAATATAATAACTTATAATTGACATTTTTAGCATTTAACTGTTGTAGCTGGTTGAGGTAGTTTCAACTACTTTATATACAGTGAGGCAGGTAAATAGAGTGGTTCCCATGGTAGGGGTCTGCCCATCCAGAGGACCACAACTTAAATCTGAGGTCGTTGTGAAATGACTGATGGGAGAGCAACAAAGAAAAAACTAAGTTCCATTTCTCACATTTCTCTAATATTTGCTTTTGTTTTTGTAATATTGAATAAATTAAAAAATTAAAACAAAAAAAAGATATTATTTTGACCTATTTTGGCCTCACAGTTACTAAGATAAAACCAACTGTAAAGTTTATAGGATAAATTTGTCTTTGTTGGAACTGCTACCAACTCATAGACATCAGAAACAAGACAAGGAGAACAACCAGACACTTTTTTATAAACTCATCATATGTTTTTCTATGTTAAAATCCTTATCTGAAAAGTAACTAAGAACTACAGCTGTCTGTTAACTATAGTGGAGTAAAATAGTACAATATTTGCCTATGAAATGTAGTTCAGTTTAGGTATAGACTATCATCAAGTACAAAAATGAAATTACAAAAGACTCAATGGCCAAATATCGTTGGTTAGGTAATCTGATAGAGTGGGATAAACTGATTTTCTGTGCATTTTCAGGTGCAAAGTGGAGCAATCCCTAAAGTGTCTGAAATCCTTGCCGTCCGAAGCCTGTTTTCTGGACCTCCTCTGGGTATAAAGAGGATGAGCGTGGATCAAATGGTTAGTAACACCTAGGGTTGGGAACTGAAACCTGATGCCAATATGGCCTCATTTTGGTGCTTGCACTTAGAAGCCTGTTCCTCTGGTGCTTCGAAACAGACGTTACAGGCAACAGAAGCATCACTGCACGTAATGCTAGTTAACACTACACTTGGCAGCAGGTAACATTAGCCTACCGTTAGCTACTAGCTGGCCTAAACACGGTTAAAATGCTTAAAGCTAAATGGTCTTAGCACTAAACAAGCCGTTCTTTCATGTCCTTGACTGCGGTTTCGTGCTCTTTTTTTTATATTTCAAGTATCGGTTCAGGCACCGTTTTTAAAAGGATCGTTTTAGCACTGGTATCACCAACAAACACTCATTCAGTTTACATGAAATGCAAACGGCTCGGTGAACCTGAACACCACAAGAATATCTCTCCTGTCTGTCTTCATGGCCAATCAGAGACTTGTCAGCCCCCTGCTCTTCCTGACGCCTTACCTCCCGGGTTTCCTGATTGGCCGCCGGCTGAACAACCATGGCCTGGTGCTGCTCCAGCTGGACCGGGCCCTCAGCAGGCTGGGCCCTCACCAGCTGAGTGACTCTGAACTCCGAAAGGTCAGTCACTCTACACGACTTCACATAGTTCATATTCACTGGCCAAACCAAAATGGTTTACATGATGAACATGGTTTACGGATGTGCATCCGGCAGTAACGTAAGTACGCGTATATAAATACATACTTTTTTCCTCCTTGCAGGCTTGTTGTAGAGGGGCCTCCATATCTAAATGACGCCACTCAAAAAGCCTTGTCAATAATCAGTACCGTTGAGATTTATCCCAGTGGCTTCAGGTGTCCTCCTCACTGAAAGGTATTTTCATTTGGATGTGCAGTATTCTTATAATGTTTGTACTTCAGCATTATCCTGTTGACATGTCTGTTTTGTCTAATATATAAATAAATGGTATAAAATGATTTGCTTTCTTTCAAAGAGTTAGATGAGAAGATTGATACCACTCATGGCTGTACTGTAAATATGAAGCGTCTGGTTAGCTTAGCATAAAGGAACCAGATAACCGCTGGCCTGGTTCTGTCCATAGGTAACAAATTCAGCCAACAGCACCTAAGGGGTAAGACAGAGAAATGAGACGCAGCCTAAAGCTCACTAATTAGCACTTTACATCTTATGTGTTTAATCTGCTAGCTAAGCTAAGCTAAGGCCTTTTCACACGTACACAGGTATTTTTGAAAACTTGGGTTTTCCTCCTTCGTTCTCAAAAAACAATCCTGTCCACACAAACAATGTTTTGAAAAAAAATGTCTCTCTAATTTAACCTTAACCCTAAAGCCATGTAAGCCAGTCACACAATGTTGGCCAATCAGAAGCCTGAAAAAAAGGTATTACCGCAAGGTTATGTGACTGCAATGGCGCATCGAGGAAGGGAGGAATCACGTGTTGATGGAGGAGTGGAATTGTTCCTAAATATTACACTTCTATCTATCTATATCTCTATCTCTATATATATATATATATATATATATATATATATATATATATACACACACACACACACACACACACACACACACACACACACACACACACACACACACACACACACACGTCTGTATGTATATATAGGTGTATATATGTGTGGACAAAATGCTGTAAATTAAGAATGCTTTCAAAAATATAAATAATGATTGTTTATTTTTATCAATTTACAAAATGCAAAGTGAGCGACCAAAAAAAACATCTAAATCACATCAATATTTGGTGTTACTACCCTTTGCCTCCAAACCAGCATCAATTCTTATAGGTACACTTGCAAAAAGTCAGGGAACGTTGAGGATCATAGACGCAGTGGTCGGCCAAGGAAACTTAGTGCAGCCGATGAAAAACAAATCAAGCTTATTTCCCTTCCAAATCGGAAGATGTCCAGCAGTGCCATCAGCTCAGAACTGGCAGAAACCAGTGGGACCCAGGTACACCCATCTACTGTCCAGAGACGTCTGGCCAGAAGTGGTCTTCATGGAAGAGTTGCAGCCTAAAAGCCATACCTCCGACATAGAAACAAGGCCAAGCAACTCAACTATACATGAAAACATAGGAACTGGGGTGCAGAAAAATGGCAGCAGGTGCTCTGGACTGATGAGTCAAAATATTGAAATATTTGGCTGTAGCATAAGGCAGGTTGTTCGCCAAAGGGCTCTAGAGCGGTACAATAATGAGTTCCTGCAGGCAACAGTGAAGCATGGTGGAGGTTCCTTGCAAGTTTAGGGCTGCATTTCTGCAAATGGAGTTGGTCAGGACTAATGGTGCCCTCAATGCAGAGAAATACAGGCAGATACTAATACATCATGCAATACCATCAGGGAGGCGTATGATTGGCCCCAAATTTATTCTGCAGCAGGACAACGACCCCAAACATACAGACAAGGTCTTTAAGAACTGTCTTCAGTGTAAAGAAGAACAAGAAGTCCTGGAAGTGATGGCATGGCCCCCACAGAGCCCTGATCTCAGCATCATCGTGTCTGTCTGGGATACCATGAAGAGACAGAAGGATTTGAGGAAGCCTACATCCACAAAAGATCTGTGGTTAGTTCTCCAAGATGTTTGGAATAACCTACCTGCTGAGTTCCTTCAAAAACCTTGGGCAAGTGTACCTAGAAGAATTGATGCTGTCTTGAAGGCAAAGGGTGGTCACACCAAATATTGATTTGATTTACATTTCTCTTCTGTTCATTCACTGCATTTTGTTAATCGCTGAAAATAAACTATTAACACTTCCATTTTTGAAAGCATTCTTAGTTTACAGCATTTTTTAATGCCTGTCTAAAACTTTTGCACAGTAGTGTGTGTGTGTAAAGTCCGCCAAGGAGATGGACAAAATATATATAGAGATATTGTGTTTTTTATTCCATGCATTCTTTTTTCCTTGTCAAAACTTTGCACCTACATTACCCACAATGCCCTGCAGACCCATCCAACTCTGTGTCAATTTATCAGACTGTGCAGCTCTCTTTGGAGCCACAATAGCTTTATACAGTTTTTTTTTCACATATGCAACAGTTCTTCTTTAATGCACAAATAGTAAAGTGGTATTAGTCTTCTTATTTAACTCTCTTGTTGAACTATTCCTTTAACCCTTCCTATAAACATGTCTTTTCTAGTTGGAAATGTAATGCTATTTGTATGCTTCTTTTGTTTAATTTTCTGCAGACTCAGAGGTGTCACTGCTTTTGCACAGCATTGTATTTCTCTCTGCCAACTACCCGAAAGGTGCCAGCCGACACTGACAGGAAGCCTGAAGCCATCTGCTTTTGCGATTATGCTCTTCTTCGCCGCACTGGGCAGCACAACTTCCTAAGAGTTGTCAACATCTCCCTTCCCCCCCCGCAAATGAAAACATTTTAAACTGTTCTTGGCATGATTTTGAGCTGGTTTGCAGTTAAGAAAAAGAAGCTGTTAATTATATACACCTTTGGAACTGTTCTGTTTTCCAAGTACACACCAAGGTAACAGGATTTTTTGGGGGAAAAATAGGATGAATCTAGTGTCTTTATCTGGGGAGTGGTATGGGATTCCTCTTAATGAATGCACAGTAAGACTAAAAAGTCTTGCTTAGTGAAGTTCTCATGTAATTCAGACCCTAAAGAGGGACTTAAATTGATTTTGATGCTGTATATCTAGTGATGTTGATGTAATATGAATACCTGTTGCTGTATTTTAAGCTTGTTACCACTGTTAAGCTCAGGCAAGCCTGAGCATTTGTTTACTTCTGAGCTAATGCACCATTACACACCTATAAAGACAAGCAGGGAAACAAAGAGGATATTATTAAGTAAAAGTTCAGCAGCACTTTGTGTGCTGTTCATATTTTACTTGTGGAATGGTAAAATAGTTTGGACTCATTCCACTTATAAAAATATAATCGCTTTTATGTGGGCGTGTTAAATGTTTTTACATGTACACATCAAACACGTGCTGTAGCTTCTCATACATTTACCTCACTTTATGCTCTGTTCGTACTTCTTTACAATGAATAAAGCTGGCCAAAGGGGAATTTTGTTGCAACTGTCTTGAGGGGAGAAACGACAAATATGGAAGAAATGGTCGATATGAAAAATCAGTAAATTACACAAGGCACCTTCTACAAGCAAAGACTAAGTTTAAGGATCCTATATAGAGATTGAAAAAAAAGCCCAATTGTTATATTTGCAATTGCAAAGACATTCAAGCCTGCATTTACAAGCGGTCTGAAAAGAGATGTGATGGCACTTTACTTACCACACTTGTGCACAGAGTTTTTTTTTTGTTTTTTTTACTATTTCAGGGAGGCAGTACAAAGTGGAACTGCACATCCCCTGCGCTGTTGTAAAGTGTGAAAAATGACAGGTCATCTCCTTCCTGTGCTATTTTGCAAGAAGTGGCGCAATTCCTCTGAAATATGAGTTGCAAAAGTTCTTTTCTGTTCAAGTTTTTTAATTTTTTAAATATATATTATTTACTCAACAGGTTTTGAATGTTATGTTGCCGAGTCAATATTATATACATGGTACTGTAATGGAACTGTGTCTGAAATAAATACCTTTTGGGTGCATTTATTTTCCCTGTTTGTATTTACACTTAAAGCAAATTCAGATGTAATTTAAAGAGTCTTTAATAAAAACAAACTGGGAACCAGCAGAACATATAAAACAAGATCTTAACTCTCTAAACAGAACAAGTAATGTGACTCTAAAGTTAAAATTCCTCACAAGCAACAAGAACACATGCTGACGAAGTGAACATTTCTATTTCATACACATACATGCACATACAGTATCAAAGCAGAGATATGGTTATTCTATGTAAATATAATCCAAACTCAATACAAGAGAAAATATATTGTGCTGTGCATTATATCTTAAGTACGAACATATTAAAGTTTACCACAGCTCCCAATAAGCGCGTTCTGAACAGACAAGTCCTACTACATGACTTCGTAGCCGCTGCGGATTCCTCTCATCAACAAGCAGGCGAACACGATGCCCATTATCTGGAAGGAAAACAATTACATACAAGACAGAGAGGACATTGACATATGCTATTAACAGATATGTTTATTTTTTATTTTTTTTAATTAGATTTAGTTTGACAGACTTGTAAATCACAATATTTGTTTATATCCTGTAGCACTTTGAAAAGCAGGACAAAACTACCAGACGTGACAATACAAATGCAATAAGACAAACTTAAAGGGGCGCTATGCAGGTTTGGCAATTTCTTCTTTTTCTCTTCTTTTCTCGCTTTTTGCTCGCAGGTTTCTCTATAGAGCTCCCCTACAGCGTCGGAATAGATATTTGGCAGCACTGTGTAAGAACCAAGGGGGTAAGCTTTGCTTCAGAACTTGAACCTCCTATAGCGCCATTTTGATGCTACAAAACGATCACCTCCCGTTAGCATTCCATTGACTGCCATTCATTTTGACGTCACTTTGACAGCGAATAACTTTACATCTGAAGCGTTTAAAGACTATTTATCCATTGTTTATTTCTAAAGAAACACGCCAATGTATAAAAGGCTCCATTACCTTGTATCTCACGTTATGGCTCCGTAGCAGACGCTTTTGTAAAAATAGGCTAACGATTGTGTCATAACCAAGTGACTTACTGTCGCATAGTAGAGGAATTACCGTATAGTACAGGAGAAGCTCGCAGGCAGTTTAGACTTACATGAGCTGTTTAGGTTTAATTACTAATGTTAACTAGCATTTTAGTTAGCTAGTGATGTTATACGATACGTATGTATCGTCATATCCTAAAACGCTGTATCGGTATCGGAATACTGGAGTTTATGCACCATCCGATACCACGTAAGAACCCTAAAGAAAATCTAGTAAAGTAGTTTATTTATGTTTTTTCATTAAAACTATAAAAGAAAGTTCTGGGGCATTCCTTGTTTGCGTTTGTTATGTTTCACAAAGAGTTTAACCTGAGCCAGACCGACAACAAAAAATAACATATTACATCCATACAGTAGTAGTTACAATGTTAAAACTAAAATAAAACTGGTAGGAGGTATGATCGGCCGATAAGTTCAGGTATCGGAATCGGTATCGGGAAGCAAAAAAGTGGTATCGGACCATCTCTAATAATTAGCCTGTGCCTATGTTATCTCCTTACATATACCTATGCCCTCCGTCTCTGCAAGATTGGGAATGATTGAGATTTCTCTTGGCACAGCTACCAGAAGACTTCCAACTTTCAGACAGGTTGCTCACGTCACATCTACGTCGTCTCTCTCAGTTGGAGGCTGCTCAGTAACGCTCAGCGCTCACCGGGAAAAATGCTTCTAATATCCTTCACTGGTCTCCGTCCAGACCAACGGGATCTGTTGGTCCATTCTTATATACTGTCTATGGTAAAAACTTGCTCGGTCAGTCTGCCGTTTCCTCTTTCTCTGTTCCTCCGACAAAGCTTTCCTAGCTTTCTGCTTCTTTTTTGCCGGCTCAGCCATGACGATAGTGTGAAAAACTCCATCGCTACCGTTAGCCGTTCCTGGATGGGGCCGTGTATGTGTTCAGTGCCGTGAAGCAATTTGTTACATCGCGAGACCTGATATCGCGTGATACTTCCCGACAGCTCGCCGGCCAAAAGTTGCAAGGGTGGTTTTTCCGCTCACAGGCGCTAGCGGGGAGCGAGAAGACAACCTTTCAACTCGAAAAAAAAGTCATATAACCAGTCCAATGACTCCGAAGCTGTTCAGTTAAGGTAAAATAAGCTAAAAAAAAAACTGCATAGTTCCCCTTTAAAAAGTAATGAATTGAAATGAATAAATAAAAAAAAATCTCTTTCAAATGAAATTGTTGTGGTAAGTAAAATGTAGTAGTTACTAAGTACTGTCTTGTCTTTTTTTTTTCATTGATGTTACGTACCTGCAGGACGGCAATAACAATAGCTGCAATTATCACCCACAGGAGATTTTTCTTCAGAAAAGTCACCACAGCATCATGACAACCCTACAACAAAAGAAAAAAGTACTTTTAGATTCAACATGGACATTTGAACTACTTTACTTATTGGAGAGACCAGTTGTTTTGTGGTAAAACTTTGACTTCTTTTTATAACGGTTGTGTTTTATTAACTTTGGCTTGACTTCCTCATCAAGTCCCACACACCCCAATGCTGTATGTATAAAATACAATTTCTTTTGACCTCATAAAACTCAGTATGTAGAATGTATTGAAGTGGTAACCCTTCAATTAGCCACAAACTGTGCTTGCACATTTGATATATGCACCACAGATAATGGAGGTGTTGTGCAAACCAACTTGAACCAGGATTCCCATGACAATCAATGCTATGCCACATAACTGCAGGAAAGAGAGGGGGGGGGGTAGTTTAAGGTGGAATTTGTGGGATCATTTCTGCTCATTTTCATGTAATACAGGCATTGTTATTACACCAAATAAGGCCATATTTGATCTTTTATTTGTTACATAGGCTATGCATAAACAAATATTTTTTATTTTGTTTGCCAAAAAGTCATCCAACATAGTTTGGGGTCAGTTATACCACCGAGATGTTTTTGCTGCTGCTGGAGACAGTGTTGAGCTAAATCAGGATAAAAAGCAAAAACTATCTGTGTAGTTGGGTCATAATTGTTGCATTTATGTAAGAGATGCTCATTTTTTAAAACTCACATATCGATATCTACTGGGCTCCACTTCACACAGTAATTACTTTAATTGCCTTTATTGAATAGCCAACGGTAAACAATCCAGAGTTCCTGTTCCTGTTCACGCTCCTTCAGCCGAATGACAGCTGTATAAAGTTACTGCTAATGCAAACACTACATTTCCCCCTACTGTTGCTTCACATTTAAGTTGTTCAGCTGTGAAGCCATCACAGTTTACCTCCTGGTGAACTTTGGCAGCGTCTTTCATGGCATTGACTCCACACCTGGGAGTGACTTTCACACAGCATGAGTCAGGCACAGAGTTCTTGTCAGGTCCAAAGTCTGTCCAGTCAGAAGAACCATTCACGCCACAGCATTTCAACTGCAAATGAAAAACATTTAATATGGACAGACATGCCAGCAATGTACCGTAAAAAAAAATAAAATAAATTAGACCTTGTGTCAACAGATGTAGGTGCAAAGAAAAACAATGTCAAGTCATGCAGCGCAGACCAACAGGATGCAGCGGTGTTATGTGAAGGTGTTGGCAGACTGAGTAAACAATGAGTAGGAGAATTTACACTGAACTCACATCCTTCTGCAGCTTATCCAAAGACTTTTTGAATTCAGCTGTGCCGTTCTTGTAATCAGAAATCATGTCTTCAAGGCTATCCTGGACGACATCTGAGAGCTACATGGGAGACACGACATGGAAGTCAAACCACACCTTCTGCAGGGTATTATGTACTGCAACACATAAAAACAGTGTAGTTCTAAACTTACTTTGTTTCTGAAGATGTATCCGGCAATTACTGCTGCAATCTCAACAAGAATGACCAGAACGAGGAGGACAGCAAACTGGCGGAAAAAAAAGAAATAAAAGATAGTTAAGTGACTTACATGAACGCAATTACTATTCTAAGCTACATGACACATGTTTTCCACACATTCATTCATCCTACTGCAAAATTAAATTCTTTTTAAACATATTTAGGCTACATTTACATTGCTACGTTTTGGTATGAAAACAAATATCTTTTACTACGTTTACACCTCGTGTTCACACTGCTCTGGCGTTTCAGAGCCCCTAAACCTGAGAGAAATTTAAAAACGCTTCTGAGCCCGTTTTGGTTTGGAATCTCAGGGGGGGGTTTGTGTTGCAGCCTCGCAAACGAGACCTTTGGCAACACAGACAGTGACGCCAATGTTTCGTCGCCTGATTGGGTGATGATGTCTCGTTCTCTGAGACTACTAAGCTACGAACGTTACCATGGCAACTACCAACAACGGGCCGAGTATACATGCGGCCTCCTGTTTACCTCGGCAGACGCGTGTCCAGTATATGAGAATGTTCATGAGATACGCGGTTTGGCCATGTTAGTTTAAACGGAGAGAGTTCTTTTACTGGAGCTAAAACATTTGTGTGCACGGATTTTGCTTTTGGCTCAAAACTCCCCTTAAAAACCAAAACGCGGGCGCCCGGATAGCTCAGTTGGTAGAGCGGGCGCCCATATATAGAGGTTTACTCCTCGACGCAGCGGGCCCGGGTTAGACTCTGACCTGCGGCCCTTTGCTGCATGTCATTCCCCCCTCTCTCTCTCCCCTTTCATGTCTTCAGCTGTCCTGTCGAATAAAGGCCCAGAAATGTCCCAAAAATATAGTCTGGCTATCACCAGACTAAGCTCAATCTTTCAATCTCTCAATTAGTCTGGGGGGGGTCTGCTCTGTATTATGTATTACTATGCGTGATCAACGGGCATAGTTCAAATGACTCTGTACGCAATTGGATAGTCCTTCAACAAATCAGACCAACAATCCGGGTGACGTACTTTGCAGAGCGAGGCACCACGATTGTAGTAAAAATTATTTTTAAAAAGCCAGTCGGTAGTAAGGCAAACACATCCTTCTTTTGTAGGAATTGTTCCAGGGCAAGTTTCCATGGCCATCAGGTGGCCATCATGTTGAATGTAAACAAAAAGCTGCTTGCCTTTGCTTCTCTGTCGTCATATAGCCAATAGCGCGCCAGGTAGATAAGCCAGTTTGTGATTGGTCCCCGCAAATTTGTAACGGAAGCAGGATAGATAAACGTACAGGTTTCCAGCCTGAGCTGTAGGGCAAAATCAAATCGCCGGCAGATTGGGCTGGGTTTACCCAGTCTACAAAAAATAATCTTAAAAAAAAACACATAGCAATGTAAATGTAGCGTTAAATCTAACCCCATAGAATTCAACCTTTGTTGTTGTTGTGTGGTTTAACTATGTGAATTACCGTGGCGACCATGCAGTGGTTCTCTTTCCAGGCACCACAGCAGCCGAAGAAGGCGATGAAGAAAATCACCACGCCGACGGCAATCAGAACAATCGGGGCTCCTGAGGCTGTGGCATCCTTCATCATCAAGGTTTTGTGCAGACCCAATTGAACCAGGACTCCCACCACAACCAGTGCTAAACCACATAACTGCAGGAAAGAGAGAGGGGGGGGGGTTAGTTTAAGGTGGAATTCGTTGGACAACGTCTGCTCATTTTCATGTAATACAAGCATGTTTCTTTGGTTTGAGACAACAGATTATTTGATAACACAATGGAGGTAAAGAAAGGCTGTAATCATTTTATAACGGAACTGAATGCCTAATTTTTTTATTTAACCACTACTAAATACATTTTATTTATCACAATTAAATATTGTGTCTGACAACCATTGATCTGAATTCATGTGGTTTGAATTCTCTTTAAAATTTCCAGACGGTAATTTTAGCCACCATAAATGGTTTACCATCTTAAATTAGCAAGCTAACATTTGCTAATTGAAACTGAAGTAGGCTGACGGAATGTCATTAGCTTTGCAAAAACAAAGTTTTGAATAAATTGGCATTTGGACCCGATGGTGGCGCTAAATAAAAAAGGGAACCATGAATGTCTGTACATAATTTCACGACAATCCGTCCGAAGGTTGTTGAGATATTTCAGTCTGGACCAAAGTGCGGGGAACCAATGATCGCCATTGCCATCCACAGAGCCAAGCTGCTTAAAATACCTAGTGGAGATTTTACCGGTGGGAAATAAAACCACATACATACAGTGGATGATTCTCAAAGTATTAACTACTGTTAGATTTCCACTTGCTTATAAGATTCAAACTTCCATATGTTCCATATTTAACTTCAACTTGCTTCCATATGAACAACTCACTCAAACTAAATGATTAAGCACTAGGGCTGGGCAATACATCGATATTATATCGATATATGAGGCTAGATATCGTCTTCAATTTTGGATATCGTAATATCCTGATGTGACACGAGTGTTGTCTTTTTGTGGTTTTAAAGACTGCATTACAGTAGAGTGATGTAATTTTCTGAACACACCAGACTGTTGTAGCTGTTCTATTATCTGCATTTACCCACTTAGTTATTATATCAACATAATAACTGATGATTATTTATCAAAAATCTCATTGTGTGCATATTTTGTGAAAGCACCAATTGTCAACCCTACAATATCGCCACAATATCGATAGAGGTATTTGGTTAAAAATATTGGGATATTTAATTTTCTCCAGCTCTATTAAGCACTAATGCTAAATAGATGGAAGGAAGTTGCAACGGTCTTCAGTTCCCGTATGCAGATGTGAAATGATCAGGTGATAGAATGTGATATACATGTGTCACTGCTTTGGGTGGGGTACTGAGAGCAGACCATTAGATCTTCTACAAACATTGTGTGTGGTCGGACTGTTTGACCATAATCAGATGGTATCAACTGGCTCTAAAGCAAACATCACACTGAACGGCATGTTCTTCACTTTGACAGCAGGCTGCCTGTCCCCTCAGGGTGGATACAACAGTGGTGGGTGGAATTCAATTAGGGAACAGGAAGGGATTTAACCACGAGCTGAGAATAGTCAGATGAAAGATTAGTCCAGCAGCAGAAAAATATGTATTAAAAACGTATGTATTAAATATATTTATATGTGCCAAGACAATAATAGCAGATTAATCGATAAGGAAAATAATCATCAGGTGCAGCCACTCAACTCTACCGCGTCTTCATTTATTTTTATTGGACATTAAACAGACCTTCAAGTACTAACTCTAACTGTAGCAGAAAAACTAAACCACAAACTTAAGAGTTTAAAAACTCCTTTGCAGGCAGAACTGTAAAAAAGAGCAAAAAGACTTATTACTGCCATATTTTGTACATAAATGCTGACAGGCTATGTCTTAAATTGCATCTTATGTAATGACACATCAATGAGGATGTTTGAGTAAGGACGTCACTGGTCAAGTGATACATGAGGACAGAATAAGGAGTGGAAAAAACTGCCCGCAAGGCGTGAAGTACTGTCGACATATTAACCGGTTTGGAAAATTAAATGACTCTGACTTTGGATGTGTCTCATTGTTTGTGACGACGACATCCTAATGTTGCAATGAGTATAACATACTGATAACTAGAGCTTAAAGTTATTTTATTGTTATTTTCTTTATTACTCAATGAATCGTTTAGTCTACAAAATGTTGGAAAATGGTCAAAAAAAATACCCTTTACAATTTGAGCCCAAGTGGACTTCTTCAACTTGCTTATTTTTTTTTTTTTTCTAAACCAACAGTCCAAAATCCAAAAAAGGAAATGAAGACAGACTGCAAATATTCACATTTGAGTAGATGGAAACTGTGATATTTGGGCCTTTCCGGTATAAAGAAATCATTTAAAATATTGTGTCTGGTCTGGGGAACGCCTCAAGGTTCCCAAGGAAGAGTGGGTAAACGTGCTTTGCTCAGCCTGCTAATTTATTGACCTCTTGATCAGTCTTACTACCGTTACATACGTCATCAGGCAAAAACAAACACATCCTGGCAGGAAGTAGCTAGAACAGGAAAGAGACATCCATTTGGCCTATAGGGTTGTTATATAACTCTTTCTTTCTGTATTTAATTTAAGTCAATTCTCTCAAGCTGTTTTTATAAAAAAAAAAATAAAAAATAAAAAAAATGTTATTCAGTATAGCCAAGTCACCGTCAACAAATTAACAGAAGCCCCAAGATCAACAACTCCCAGCCAAACTACAAAGCAAGATTTGGCGTTAACGAGGTAACTTCAGGTTCAACCCAGGGTTTTCTGTATCACGACGGTGGATCACTTGTTACCGGGTTAAATCGCCATGGTAACTTATGCTGAACACCTAACCTGGTCGGGAGCAGGTTAAGTTGGAGATTAGAGATCAACCGGTGTAAAAGCACCGCCTACTGACCAATCAATACTCGATTGATAACGGCGTCACCATTGTAACCGGCAATTTCCACTGGATGCGGAACGTCTCCGGAACGTCGACGGAGTCATTAGGTTTCCATTAAAGTCAGTGTGTGCATTTCCACAGACTGCGGAACGTCTGCGTCCCTACTCCGTCCCAGTTCAGTCAGTCCGCAGCAGATACGCAGAGATTCTATTTTTGACGGACGACGGAGAGCTCCGCAGCAATTCAGCACACGGCAGATAGTGCGGGACAGGAAGTCGAGCACAGAAACAAAATAAATATCCGGTTAATTTTCAAAATAAAATACACCGTGCTCACGGCGGATCATATTTCCCTGCACTACACCTTGAAAGCACAGCACATAGTTGTCTCCCCTCATCTCCTCTGGATGGAAACTAACTGGTGGTGGTTTTGTGGTTCTATTCTACCTGAATTCGCAACTACAGCTGTCAGTCATGGCCGCAGCCGTTCCGCAACAAATCCCTGTGGGTATTGACGGACGGCGGAGCACGCAGCCGGCACGCAGCCGGCACGCAGCGGAGCCGGTCCGCAGCCATTACGCATCTAGTGGAAATCCCTGGTTAGAAGATCAGGCGGAGCTTGGTGCGCGGAGAGAGAGAGAGAGAGAGAGAGAGAGAGAGAGAGAGAGAGAGAGAGGGGTGCGCTCATAAAAGTTAAAACATTTAGAGACCGACAACCCCGTTACATTCCCTGATGGGTATTTTTATGACATATATAGATTTTCAGCGGAGTGAATTACATATAGGCATTTATTTACATATATATTTATCAGCTTGTTGAGCCGTGTGTTGCTAATGCCACACATCGGTTTGAATTACATTTTTTATTTGCTCTCACGATCACTTACCACTGCCAGGGTTGCAAGTGCAACTGATAACATAATAGGCTAAAGCAACGACAGTTTATGGAAAGCACAAGTGTAATTATGGTCAAGATATTGTGCCTGATGGGGAAGTGATATTGATATGCGTTGTGATTTACACATTTAAAGCATCGGCTATTTTTTTTTGCTAGCTTTCCTTCCTGTTTTAGGAAGCAGCGACTGTATTGCGTTTTGCCTGTAAAACCGTGTCTGTGTTCTTCATATTTACGTAGGATTATAGTTTGCTCTTCTTATGTAAAATAGGCACCTCTGGTAGATGATTGCGACATGGTCGCGCTGTGCAAACACCGCCTCTTTTATGTGAACGCGCGCGTCGCTGGATTGGGTGATTGAATTAGTTGTTAACCACCATCGTGACACAGTTAATGCTGGACCGCGGTTGTTAGGTTAGGTGAAGCCAGGGAACTGAAAGAAATCCAGGGCATGTTGGTCTTGATTCATAGTACAGGCCTCTTACTACTGCTCTCACGTAAGATTAACAGAAATGCCTATGTCTGTCAGAATAAAAAGCATACATATGTACACTGGAAGTCTCTAGCCTTAATGTTGTGTATTATCCATGTTTGCCCTTGCTGCCACTTTGTTGGCTACACCAATGTAAATATTTGAGCTTCAGTCAAAAAGGTGGCTAATGGTTGACGTAGGAAAACCTAATGGAGTGAACAGAAAAGGCAAACAGGGCAAAGACGGTCACATCAGTCCCACAATAGAATAGAATAAAAGAGAATACAATAGTAATGAAATAAATCAAAACAAATACGGGTTTAGCCAGGTTATGTTTTTTTGCTTTAGCTTGAGCTTATTTTCTTGATGAAAATATGAAACCTTAGTTTAGTTAATTATTAATCAGCAACCATTCTGATACTCAATTAACTGTTTTAGTCAAGCAATGCTAAAATTATTTTTGTTTTATTGGACGCACTGAGTAACATTTGGACTGTTGTTTGAACAAAACAAGACATTTGAAGAAGTCCCTTTTTTTTACTGTTTTCCAACATTTTACTAACTTATATCATTGAGAAAATGAATGAATTGATAAGGTAATATGTTGCTTTAACCCATCCCATTTAGCATTAATGTACAGTATTAGTCAGCAATTATAACTTCTCCTATTCAGTCTTTTTATCATTACAATTGTGTTCTGCTATATTATTATTCATTATCTGTTTATACAACTACATTATAGTGTGTTACAAACTTGTATTTGATTACTATAAACTGCTGTTTTTTTTGTTATATTGTATTAAAGTGGACTGTTGGACAAAGCAAAACATTTGAAGATATCCCTCTGGAATTTCTTACTGTTTTCCATGATGCTTTAGCCCCTCCTATTTAGCATTTATAAGCAGAATATAATCATTTAATAAATGTTTATAACACACTATAATGTTTATTTATGTACAGCATATTTCTGCCACCACGGTATCAGAAATAGGGCTGTACAAAAAATGTAGTCGCGGTTGCCTTTTAAATTATCCTGCTGCTCACATTGCAATTTAACAACAAGTAGAACTACTCAGAGGTTATGGGCTCGTCCAGTTTAACTCCACATACTGCTGTGTTGATGTAGTTTACTGTCAAAACGTTCGCTTTCTTCCTAGTCGACGAACAGCTCCGCCACAAACGTCACTGCGGTGGGTGCGTTCTAAGTGTAGACCTGTTGTAGATGTTAAGTGCCCTATAGTTCCTCAAAAAATACACTTCAATCCAAAACATTTGGCAGCGGGATGCGGGGGGGGGGGGGAGGACAGACCTGCCCCCACTTCCAAAAAATAAATCTGAAAGGAAACACTGTACAGTATTTGCTAACAATTATACGTTCTCATGTAAATGGATGCATTTATATAGTGCTTTTCTAGTCTTAACGACGACTCAAAGGGCTTTTACATAGTGCAGGCCCCATTCACACCAGTTCATACACTGGTGGCAGAGGCTGCCATACAAGCTGCTCATCAGATAAACATTGACATACCGATGGTGCAGTGGCATTCAGTGTCTTGCCCAAGGACACTTCGACATGGGACTGCAGAGTCAGGGATTGAACCTTTGAACCAATTGGTAGACGACTGCTCCACCACCTGAGCCACAGCGCCCACCATGAAATATTTTTTTTTGCATTATTACAACCGTGTTTTATTATATAATTAGGGCTGGGAACAGAATTCAATATTTTTTTAGGTAACGACCGAATTGCCTCCTTAGTATCCAGTATCGAAAAAATGCCTCGTCATTCAATACCAGATTTCAATACCTAAGGAGTAAATCTCATCAGCGTCAGCGAGCCAATAAGCACGCAGCATGCTTCTACCTAGATCTAATAATGCTGCCAATTGGCTGTCTAACATTACACGTCGTAGAGGAATGCTGGAAAAACGCATGTAGCAGGAGCTGACAAATAAATGAAAAGATTTGTGTGTTATATTATTATTTTTTTATAATATTTTTGTTTAAATGGATTTTATAAATTGGTATCGAAAAAAGTATCGCTCAGGAACTCTTATCAAAGTCACGGTATTGGTAGCAGTATCAACATTTTTGAACGATACTCAGCCCTGAAAATTATTCAGCTGGACCAAATTATTTATTATCTGTTTACACACCAGCCACCAGATTCATTTTCCGGTTATTCTCTCAATTACATTAGTTTATAAAATGTTGGAAAGTAAAAAATGCCAGAGTGATGTCTTCAAATGTCATGTTTGATATTCCGTTTATTACAACAGAACAAAAATATTAAATGTGGTTACCATCAATAATATAATACAAATCAAATAATTGTTAGTTACAGTCCTAAATGTGCACTGAGTAGATGGAATAAATAAACCTTTGTCATTCTCTACTTCCTCCTGTCCTGTGTGAGATGATTATGAGAGTTTCACTCAGTGCAACAGAGTTCAAATCACCGTGTGAAGCTTTCAGTGGCATTGTGTCAGTAAAGGAGGGGACAAAAAAAAAGTGTTGATCTGGAATCTGTATGAATCACATGATGCTGTGACAAAAATCTAGTCATAAGATTCACATTCCATCATCACCACCTCTTGCTCAAACACACAATGAACGGGCAGGTTACATCCAGGAAATGCTCAGCTTAATCCAGGATATTTGAGACGAATGTCCTCGTGTTCATGTTCCTGTCATGCTTTCATAAAAAATTGGTAATAAACAAACATGTGACCCAGGGAGTAAGTGTTCAGGAATAAAAAATAAGTCAAAAGGGGATGGTCAAAGGTTGCTTGCCCATCAGCTGATTTTACAGATAAATTACATGTGTAAAAATAGCAAAACAAGACCAGATTCCTGCTTCAAGTCAGGGGGCAGGTAAAAAACAGAAAGGTTACATTAACTAGTCCGTATTTCAGCCTGCCAAAAAGATACACTGATGTATTTTGATAACATAAATCACATTGGAGAACATCACAAGGCATTATTTCCCGTTAGCTCTTTTGTTGCTTTCATTTTGGCAACCACAAGCTCCATCAACTTTGCGGTAACATTATTATTATGTATTATGTTTGGGGGCCATCTGCATCCACTCTGCTGCCTTTTGATCGTTAACATTTAAAGAGAAAGTAAGCAGTTACTCACCCAGAAAAGGAAGTTGAAAAAGAAGAGCAGGAACTTGACACATTTCATTCCCCCCACTACACCCATGGCTGACGAGGATATGGTTTCCTGGAAGAAGAAAAAAATAAAAACACACTTTTTCATGGCAGAATTATATGAACATTACCTCAGCTGTAATACAGGCAGCCGCATGGAAGACATGAGTCATTTGATTTCTGATTGATATTTGAGTAAAAAGGCCTTCAACATTAACTGAACAGCTATGACAAACCGCACATTTTAGTTTCCATTACATACGTAGGTCAGTGGACCACACATGGCCTGATTGTTGGACTGAATTTAATTACAACCAATTTTCAACTGCCTCAGCATGTAAGGCTGCTGCAAGGCTGTTGAACAGGTCCAGCAGCAACATGACTCCCATTTTTATCCTCCTCAAATTGTCTTCCTATCAAGTTCAATACTCATTCTAAAGTTCTTGTTCTGACATATAGAGCCCAGCATGGCCAGGTAGCGGTGTACACTATGGGTGTACATCTCTAATCTGTTCCATCCTTAGATCACCATCAGATGACCAGGGCTTACTGGGTGTCCCTCGAGCTCTCCGTGGACCATGCCTTAATAGGGGCTGCGGGGCGCCTGTGTAGCTCATCTGGTAGAGCGGGTTCGACTCCGACCTGTGGCCCTTTATGCATGTCATTCCCCCCTCTCTCTCCCCATTTTATGTCTAAGGTGTCCTATCAAATAAAGGCCTAAATATCCCCCAAAAATAATACTGAGTTAAATAGTAGCTGCGACACCGTGAAACGCCCTTCATATTGTCTTACGTTCTGTGGTCTCTGTTGACGATTTAAAAAAGCAGCTCAAGACTCACCTGGCCTTTGTCTCATGTTTGTAATTTAGTTTATTTTTAAGTTTTATTGTGGTGGCTTGTTTTTTTTACTGTTTTTTTTGGTCTTATGTAGGCCTACTTTGTTCTGTAAAAGGTGCTGTATTAAATAACCTAAACGTATTAGCTATCCATAACGTTAATTAAATTAAAAAGACAAATCAAAGTTTAGAGCCAACGCTACTTTGTGTAAACAGTAAATAAAAAAGGAGACAGGTCTGTACTTTAAATATATTAAATAATGTTCAGGCCCAACAACACATTGTCTGGGCCCCTGATAACATCAAAAGTTCCATTTTGAAGAAGAAGCAGAGCCCGTCCTCCCTCTGACCGTAAATCGCCGCTAGGTTAGCAACAATACCAGCTTTGCCACAGGCCAAATAATTACATCAACCACTTTCTATTATTGAATTTGTTAAGTTTAGACAACTAAGTTAGTCTTACATAAACACAAACAGCTAGACACTTTTCCTCCACGACTTTACTTCCTCTTTTTAACTAGCTAACTAACGATAACTCCTTTTTTTGGGGAAGATCCTTAACCGTTCCAAAATTGTTAACGGAAAAATGGTTAGCTAGCATAACGAATAAAAGTCCGTTATTTCGGTAGTCTTTTGAGGTCTAACGTTACCTTTGTGTGAAGAAGTCTTAACAATCCTACGATGAGAGGCACAGACGACGATGTGTTGAAATTTTAGTCTAACTTCTGTTTATAGTCCCGTCCCGTCCCTCCTCCTTCCTCACTCGGCTTCTTTAGTTTACAACTCCTCCTTCAGACTTCTCCATTTATTGACCATAACTTACTTAGCTACTTGCTGCATTCAGAGTCTTCTCGTTTAACACACAACTCCATTAAAACACGTAGCCACTGGGTCTTCTCGCTGGTAAAATTAAGAAAAAAAAATGGTAGAAGAAGTATTCAGATATTTTACATAAGTAAAAGTAGCAACAGTGGTGGATCGTTACTTTGAGTAATTCCATGTTCTGTCATTGTGCTACATTTTTCTCCACTAGGCCTACATCTAGCCTAGTTCTAATCTTTAGTTACTAGTTTCTTTGCAGATTCAGATTATCAAAACAATTTACAAATGGGTGTTTGTAAATATGATGTATTATAGATTAAATAACCCAGCAGTATAATAACTAGGACTACCAGAAGTAAAAGTACTCATTAAGCAGAATGGTCCATTTTACAAAAAAGTAGACTACATTATAGGCCTATTAGTGTATATAACTATTGATGTATTCATGTATACATCCCTTTAATGTTGCAGCTGGTAAAGGTGGGGCTAATTCCAAATACTTTATATACTACTGGGCAGCTTAATAATACACCATCATATTCTTTAATAATCTGAATAATAAGGGTAATGCTGTTAATCATTAATAGATGCTTAAAAAGTTATTAATAAATAGGTTATGGTTCAGACGCCCCCTGCAGCATTTTTCCAGAAGTACGTGGCCATATGGTCCAATCAGTCAAAAGCAGTTGTTCCTATTAATGGCTAAAAATGAAAAATGGCTAACACACCTTTCTTAACTTTCTTTCGTGTTGCTCTGGTCTCAAAACACCTCACCAAAGCACAACAGCTGAAGATTAGCCAGCTGGCTAACACTGGCACATTTACAGTAATGTTGTGCATTGTCCTTATAAATAAAATAATAAATACATTAAATAAATAAATCTTAAAGCCACATGCTGCTCATAATAGTGAAATACACAAAGGAAGAAAGGCAGTGTGAAATATATGAATCAGATTGTTATCCCCACATATTCCAAGTCTCTCATCTCCTAAAACAGAGACATTATTAAGGGTGATTCAAATTGAAATGAAACACTGTAAATCATGTATTTATTTTATCTATATTATTGTAATTTATTTCATGCCTTTGATGTTTATGTAGCCAACCTTATGCTTTTTTATTTTTTTTATTCAGTGCTTACTTGTGTTCAATTTGTTGTTTTTGTTTAGAACACTTGTAATTGTAATTGTTCATTATCTATATAGCTGTAATCCTTCTCTTCCTTAGGTGAGACTCCTTCTATAAGCCCCTAGGAGTTTTCTTAATATCACCTGCACAATCTTTATTTTTCATTATTTAACTTTTTGTGTTATTGTTGTCTTGATTTTATTGTGCAAAATAAAAAATAATAATAATAAAAAAATACCCCCAGCATTTCCTCTTTCACACATTGACTGAGTAACATCCTCAGGCTGCTCAATAACTGCCTTCTTGAGCAATATGTTTGAAGAATTCAAATGACACTCAACTTTTTGTCAAAATGCAGGAACCAACTTTCAAACCAGAAATCATTTAACCATCATTACTCTCATAACCATGTTATGTTAAGAAGAGTGAACAAAGTGAACATGTTGCTCAAATTTATGGCCATGTGGTGAAAGTCTTAAGTCTTTGTGAATACTATGAATTCAGTATTTAAATCTCACATTTTTGTTGTGCTAACTCTTCCATTTTCAACCAATTCATTAAGATGGGATTTCTTTTTTTTTAGCAGTGTTTCCCTTCTAACTCTTGATTATGCTAAGTGGGGACCTCTGAATCATGCTGCATTTATTCTCACATTAATGCTGATAAGATGAATGAGACCAATGGAGGTAAACAATTTGGTCTCACTATAGCTACCTATCCACTTACTGGCCATAAGCTTATCAAAAATCAAACAACTGAGTGACCTACATCTCTGAGCAAATAATGGGCCTATAATATCAGCTTAAACTTTAACTCATGCTCAGGAACTGAATTTACAATAACATTTTCATTTGACTGGAACACGTATGAGTGTTGTGGTTGGTTACATTGACATATACAGTACTGTGCAAAAGTTTTAGGCAGGTATGAAAAAATGCTGTAAACTAAGAATGCTTTCAAAATTGGAAGTGTTAATAGTTTATTTTCATCAATTAACAAAATGCAGTGAATGAACAGAAGATAAATGTAAATCAAATCAATATTTGGTGTGACCACCCTTTGCCTTCAAGACAGCATCAATTCTTCTAGGTACACTTGCACAAGGTTTTTGAAGGAACTCAGCAGGTAGGTTATTCCAAACATCTTGGAGAACTAACCACAGATCTTCTGTGGATGTAGGCTTCCTCAAATCCTTCTGTCTCTTCATGGTATCCCAGACAGACACGATGATGCTGAGATCAGGGCTCTGTGGGGGCCATGCCATCACTTCCAGGACTTCTTGTTCTTCTTTACACTGAAGATAGTTCTTAAAGACCTTGGCTGTGTGTTTGGGGTCGTTGTCCTGCAGCAGAATAAATTTGGGGCCAATCATATGCCTCCCTGATGGTATTGCATGATGTATTATTTCTCTGCATTGAGGGCACCATTAATCCTGACCCAATCTTCAACTCCATTTGCAGAAATGCAGCCCTAAACTTGCAAGGAACCTCCACCATGCTTCACTGTTTCCTGCAGGAACTCATTATTGTACCGCTCTAGAGCCCTTTGGCGAACAACCTGCCTTATGCTACAGCCAAATATTTCAATATTTTGACTCATCAGTCCAGAGCACCTGCTGCCATTTTTCTGCACCCCAGTTCCTATGTTTTCGTGTATAGTTGAGTTGCTTGGCCTTGTTTCTATGTCGGAGGTATGGCTTTTAGGCTGCAACTCTTCCATGAAGACCACTTCTGGCCAGACTTCTCTGGACAGTAGATGGGTGTACCTGGGTCCCACTGGTTTCTGCCAGTTCTGAGCTGATGGCACTGCTGGACATCTTCCGAGTTGGAAGGGAAATAAGCGTCTACGATCCTCAACGTTCCCTGACTTTTTGCAAGTGCACCTATAAGAATTGATGCTGGTTTGAAGGCAAAGGGTAGTAACACCAAATATTGATGTGATTTAGATGTTTTTTTGGTCGCTCACTTTGCATTTTGTAAATTGATAAAAATAAACAATCATTATTTATGTTTTTGAGAGCATTCTTAGTTAACAGCATTTTTTTCACACCTGCCTAAGACTTTTGCACAGTACTGTATAAAGCAGAAGGGTTCAGTTTAAACCTCCCTGTGAACTGCGGGACCACAATGATAAGGCAACTAACATGCAGCATCATGTAGTTAAGCCATTTGTACACCACGGTAAAGTTTAGAATGAGAGTGTACAGTCATGCTAGAAGCTCTGTGAGGCTGTACTTACAGTAGGCACAGTGGTACATGCTCAAAATATTGATGTTAAGCAGTTATTATGACCAACATTTTCACTATCTTAGTTAAGCGTGCCAGCGTCACAAAAGTCAGCGGAATTCATCCTCTGGAGACCAATGTATGTACAAAATGCCTTGTCAATCCACCGTTGCTGTATGTGGTTTGGATGTTGCAATGTGCAGACAGCCTATTCTATTCCGCCTATTAGTCACAGCATGCTTACAGTCATCAGTGTTTGTGTGTATAGGACTACTCCAATCGTAAACCTTCATAAGCTTATCCTTAAGCAGCCTCCATATTTCTACTTGTATTTACTTACTCCACCAATGTCAAACAGGTGTTCTTGTTTATACTAAAGGTACACCAGTTGGTAAAAGAGTTTCTACCTGGGCCCTCACATAAACTAATTACAGTAACACTAAATTATTTTAGTTTTTTTTTTGTTTTTGACCATGTTCATGTTCCAAATGGTTGCTACTAGAAGAAAACAGCCTGAGAAGAGCTGGAGATTCAGTGAGGAGTGGGCTCATTCCCCCTCACAGTGTTTGTTTTGTTAGATTGCCATTTGTTTGATTTAAGACATTTAGTCATTTAATTTATATTGTGTTAAGTTATAGTTTTATTAAAAGGCTCATTAAGGTCAAACTGCAATCCTGACTCCTGGTCTCCTGTTTTTGCTATGGTAAGGTGTTATCTTTCGATTTCAATCTTTGTTTCCATATGGACTGTATAGTACAAGGTGCCATATGAAATGTATCATTATTAAATGTATCTTATATTTGAATTTCTCAACATTCTTCTCACCACTGATAATGGGCTTTGGAATTGAGACAAAATTATGTCAGTGTTCCATTTTCTTTCATTTTGGACACCTTATACATTGAGTGAAAGAACACCCTGATTTGTCATGCTATATTTACACATTTGATATTGCTGGATTCAGCACAACCCCACCTTTCCAACAAGCCATCATATGTGTTTCTATGATAATCCCTGGCAAAATAACCACAAAGTAAATTAAAACATTCTGCATAGATATTCATTTTTTTTGCATGTTCGCCTATTTTAGGTATGTGTTTATAGGTCTCTATTTATTCCATACATCAAGATATTTACATCTAGTCTTTTCTAGTAGGTAAAGCAACTTCCTGACTACAAACATGCCAAGTTTCAAAGCTCTCAGAGCTTGTGTGATTGATCTGCATTAGTTTCTATGCCTTAACTTCCATACGGACAGGCTATATTTTAGCCCTTTTTTTTGGTTTTGGGGTGTATAACAATATCTGTTAATTTAACAATCTTAGCAGTAAAATATTTTTAGCCAAGAATCCATTTCATATATGGGAGACCTTAGAGATGAGGAAAAACATTGTTGGGTTTAGTTCTACCTCCGTTAGGGGTGGACAATGTTTCAGTTATGTGTCTGTAAAGCTTTACTAATATGTTTTATTTGTGGTTTAGGTAAACAATACACATTTTCATACTATATCACAGGGCTGTAATCACGATTGTAGAAATGCCACCCCTGTTACAGTTCACACTGAGTTTGGACCCCAAAAGCAGATTCAGACTCAGGCACAATGGATTGGAGTATATAGTTTTATTTTGTCAAAGTACTTGCAAATGAAGTGAGTGAAACGATGTGGTGGAAGCAGATGGTAACTGGTGGTGGGGGAATTTATGGCAGGCAGTGGCAGAGGATCAGCAGGGGAAGGCTCTCAGCTTAGGCAGGTGCTGGAGATGGAAGAGACACAGATGAGGTTATTTTCAGCAGAGTCACAACAAGAGGTCAAAATGAGTTTCTTCACTGGAGTTTAAGGCCTGGAGAGTTACCACATAGAGAGCGGAAACAACCTGGCAACAAGTGAGTGGAGAGCCGGGTTTCTTATACTGAGCTAGATGGTTAATGGAAGTCAGGTGTGCCTGGTAACGATTGTAGAGCCACGCCCCTGCTGATGAGCACACACACACACACACACACACACACACACACACACACACACACACACACACACACACACACACACACACACACACACACACACACACACACACACACACACAGGGGAGGAGACACAGGGAAAGACAGGGAAACAAACAGGAAACACAGGGGAAGTCCAGAGGTCACAGACCGGGACTGTGACAACCCCAACCATATGCAATTAAGAAATCACAAAACTACATTTAAATGTTTTTAAAAGCCTTTCCTACTTTGACAGTTTTGTTTTGTTTTGTTTGGGATAGGTAACTCTGGTTAACACTCTAGTGTAATAAATGGCGGTAATGCACCTTAAACGCTAGTTGGTAACTGCCAATAAGAATAAGAGAAGACCGATTGTATTATACCTTATAACATTAGACTGTAAAATAAGCTTTATGTCTAGCCTATAATACATCAATGCGTTGAACGCACACCGAGAATGACGACATCCAGTGTGACTCTGTGATTGGCGGAAGGCGCTCAAGAAAGGAAATGTAGAACTGAATATTAAACTGTCAAAATCAGAAGGGAAAATCATAGCATGGAGGGAAATATCAAAAACAATGGCAACATTATTGGGATAGTGCAGAAAAGGGAGACACTTACATAATAAATTAAGAATTCGTCATAGCAGATTGAAACGTACACTTTTTATAATAGGAAAACTGTCTGTGTGAGGAAAAGGAGACGGCGGAGTCCTGATTTCATGTTTGCAGGGCTACATAAGTTATCAAAGATGTCCTTGAAAGTGGGGTCACCGTAAATGGGAGGAAACATATATTTACATATTTGAAAAGCACCGGACTAATTAGAAAATTGTAACGGAATGAAATAATGGATGACGAGTAATAACAGTAGGAGGCAGTAATGCGACGTATGGGATGCCAACTGCCGTAAAACCCAAAAGAAGAAGAAGAAGAAGGCGGAAGGGGCGGGCAAAAGATAAGAGGAGGGAGGGAAATGGTGCTATCATCATGGCGGGATGCATGAAAATGATAAACAATTACACCTCTATAAGTGCTACATTAATGGTTTTCACGGTGCTGCTTATATGTTTACCTCACACCTCAGGATACCAGGATACGGGTAAGAAGCAGTATTAGGCAGCAATAACCGATACCTTAATTAGTATGATACGTATTTTAAACAAGTCTTTGCCCGGGCTAACTCATGTTAGCTTGTGTTGGGCTTTTTTTTGATGAAGTGAAACTGTAACGTTGAAGAAGTTATGCTAAGCCTTTCTTTTAGTCCGGTCACTGCTGGCTGTTCTCCTATTCTGTCTCTGTATAGGGGAGGGGAGACATTTATTTTAAGTATTTATTTAGCTATTATAGATTTGCTGAGAACAAATCTGTGAAACTTTGCTCGAGCTTACAAGCCCGCCCCGCCCTCAGGTTATTCTAATCATGCTATTATAAAACCTGTGCGTCACTAAATGCACAAACGAAATAAAAATCCGTTTATTGCAGCAACACACGGACAGTAATAGTACAGATACATACATAACAATAGGTATACAACTAAAATAAGAATACAATACAAAATAGAAACTACACAAGAGCATATGGAGACAAAAACTACAATGTAAATTGACAAGTTAAAGTGACAGTAGTGTAATTAATAGCAGAGTCTATGTTAACAGTGTTCACCAAACTGATGATATGATTAAGTAATGGTAGCCTAACTAGTGTTCGTCTGTAATATAGAGATGTAAAATAATATGGAATATGATGCAAGGAAATATAAAACAATACAAAACAATAAGACAATGTTTGTGTAATTACTCTCTAACGCACCATATGTCGTGTATTCATTTGCAGCTGAAAATAGTCCCCAACAAAAGCATTATTAACTCATGGTTGAGTAATGTTTGCTAAAAACTACAGTGCACAGCTGTTTTGCTGTGAGGTCTTAAAAACATACACTAATGCCAGTGTTCTTCTTTAATTACTTATCTTAAGACAACAGACCTTTTAAATTAGTTGTTCATGTCACAGGTTTCTGTTACAGTAAAGAGTACATTAAAGTAAACAAGTAATGTGATGCAATCTTAGTATTACATGCATGTCTCTGCTTTTCAAACGCAGGTAACAAACATCCAGTAACTGATCTCAAGGATGGAGAGGAGTACGTCATGTCAGGGTCCAACAGGTTCTGTTACAAAAACTCTGTGGTGCCAACTTGGAGGCAAACATGGACAAGAATTCAGGTAAGTTACACGAATGGCACTCAGCCAAATCCAGAACTGTTTAAGTTTACATTGAATGCACTTTCTCAATCATAAAGTCTGGGTATCTTGACCAAATCTGCAAAATTTGGTTTAAAGCATAGATATGATCCGTAACATCAAGAAAAAGTAGAAGCCTCTGTGTTAAATTTGTCAGGGATATAGTGTCAACAATTATTGTTAACAAGGGTTAAATGTTACAGCACTTTATTTGAACAATTCCTTATGGCGAAAGTTGATTGGGTCCATAATAACTGAAGATTTCTGACAGGTCAAAGTGTGGAGTTCAAACGTGTTTAAGGTGGAAACTGTGGAGGGGGAGGAGGAGTTGCAGGAGCTGGAACGATTCAGTGTCTGGAGCTGGTTTCAGAGCTTGTTACGTGAGCGGCACAATGAGACCACTATTAACATCAATCTGTTCAGCAAGAAGACGTGCTTCAAGATCGATCCTGCTGACAAGACAAAGTTCACTGTCCACCCCCTTCGTAGTAAGTGGAAAACAAATTAGCACAATTCATTGTTCTGGTTTTTGACAGATATTACATGGTCAACACATGTTCTTTTCCCTTGCAGAGTTTGATATCTATCTGTTTTTGGTATTCCTCGCCGGAGCATTGTTGTTCGTCTTTGCAGGATCACTCAGCAGGTCATTTTTCTTGCTCATGTTACATTCTTAGGATTCAATAGGATTATATGCTATTAACTAATTTTTCCTCCCTTTAATGAAGGAGTCAAGCTTTCTTCTACTCTGCTGGTATGAGCACAGGCATGATTGCCTCTCTCATCATCCTCTTTTTTATTTTGGCACGCTTATTGCCAAAGGTAAGGAATTTCATTACTCTTAAATATCCATGCTTTTATAGGTTAAATCAATTTGGCCTCATGCCTAATTATTGTACCCTTTTGTGTTTGCTGTTACCACAGAAAAGCCCTTTTTATGTCTTGATTGTTGGTGGCTGGTCGTTTTCTGTGTACGCCATCCAATTTGTCTGCAGGAACCTTGGCGTAATTCTGCGAGAACACTGGAACGTCGCATTAGGTACATACCCTTGGTCAACAAAAACTTCTGGTGTTTGACACATCAGACCAAAGCAATAATCCTAATATAGCATTTTAAATGACTATTTTTTCAGACCAGTGAGTTGAGTTAAGTTAAGCATCCCCTATATTTGATAACTTGAGCATCACCTTTTTAAATGAACGGGCGTCTGTTAAAGTTCCCAACACAGATTAGTCTCCTGCCATCTGCCGCACTTCAAGCCTTGTGATTCAAATCACCAGGGGCCAAAATACAATATGTATGATAAGCTCTAGGCCAAAAAAAAACCTTGTAAAATTGAAATGTAAATAATGTACACTGTAAATAAAACACTCTAGGTCAATATGTATGTTTTTATGTTTTTGTCAGGTTATGTAGCAGTGGTGGGATTCATCACTTTTGCTGTGTGTTACCGTTACGGTCCTCTGGTGGATGAGAAGAGCATTAACATCTTGTCGTGGACGCTGCAGCTATTTGGTCTGCTCCTGATTTATTTCGGGATTCAAATCCAGCAAGTTGCCTTCTCCATCATCGTGGCAGCTGTGTTCTCCAAACATCTGGAGTACCCAGTCTCTCTGACAGTTGCTGCATGGAGGTGGGTGTTCACAAAGCTGACAGAAGGTGGCGCAAAAGTACAGTAATATATTAAACAGAAAATCCACTTTCAAAACAGCTCATATGGGGTTCCTGTTATGTCATGCAGTGTAATGCAGCTCTGTGGTAGTAAACAATAGTGTCACACATTTATTACCAAGAGCACACAGGAGTTTTTGATTTGATGATCTCTACTATATTTTAAGAGTCATTTGTCTTTGGAAAGTTTTGCATTATGTCTGCTTATTTCTGCCTTTTTAAATCCAAGATAAGAAAAGATACACCTTTTATTGATAGATTAAAAAATATAAACTATACAGAGCATTTTGAGACAGATGACATAATAAAGTGAGTGGTGCTGATAAAGTAACAGTGGTTTGATTAATAGCAGCAGAGTCTTAATATAATAAAATATATTGCAAAGGGAAATCTAACGTTGACATCATATAGTAAAATATGGTACATAATGAAATAGAGAAATAAGTATAAGGTGCAGTAGTGTAATAATATAGAATAACAATCTATAGTAGGGCTGCACGATATGAGGAAAATATGCGATAATGTTGAATATTGCGATAACGATATTACTTGCGATAAATGAACACATATTTAAATGTACTCAGTTCTGTACTCAACAAATTGCTTGTTGAATTTAAAACAAATAAAAGGAAATCATTGCTAACATTTTTATTGAACAAATTTAACATTGAATTAAATATAAAAGACATCACTAAAAAAGGGACCGTTTTTAAAGTCCAGTTTCTGCTGATAGTTTCTTTCAACTAACAAAAAAAATCTGTTTGCGAAATGTTGTAGCCTTTTGCGATATGTGTGTTTGACCAGTTGATATTGCGATGACGATTTAAAAAAAAACAATATATTGTGCAGCCCTAATATAGTATAGTACAACAATATAACGTGTATAGTATAGTGTAGCAATGTAACACAGTATATAACAGTGAGTAAGTTGCTTGAACTACTGAAGCTTAAAGCAGTGATAATAGCCTATGGTATATTGCATTTTTAGAATTTTGGATTTTGCTGTGTTGTGCAGGAAAATCAGAAGGTACATTCACTGGAAGCCGGAGCCACGTCGCCTGTTGACTGAGGAGGAGTTTCAGAAGCAGGGAGAGGAAGAGACTTTGCGTGCTCTGGAGGAGCTGAGGAAGCACTGCAACAGCCCAGAGTTCAGGCCATGGAAGACGGTGTCCAGGCTTCAGTCCCCGAAAAGGTGCCTATCGTGATATTCTGTTCCTTAGCATATCATCTGTTAAAACACATGACGTCTTTTAAGGTATGATTAAAGCTCAGTAACGGCCTTGGTTTAACAAAAACAAAAGAGACTCTTGATATACATGTTAACTTACATTTAGGCTTAGCTAATAATGTTTTACCTTGGAAGTTTTAATGTTGTATCATCTTACGAAATGGAGTCAAAGTATATTTCATGTTGTTTTTTACAATTATCAACTGAGAAAGAGATGAGATGGTGTAGATTATGCCAAAATACTGATTCACCAGATGTTGGACCTTCTGAAAACAGTACAGGTGTATTTATGCTACAATCAATTGAAATCCCAATCCCCCCCTATCTCCATTGAATGTGACTTCTGAAGGACTGCACAAGTGATGATTTAGGTGTGTAATTTCTATTTGTGATTCATTTAAATCACTTTGTAGCAATCTGTTTACATCTCAAATCTAAATGTTGTAAAAATCATATCAGTAAAACATGAAAACTTCCAAGGGGGTTGCATACTTTTTATAATTCACTTTATTTTGTGTGTGTCACTCACCTAAAGGATTGTTAGGAACACCTGTTAAATGTCTCGTTAATGCAATTATCTAATCAACCAATCACATGGCAGCTGCTTCAATACATGGGGGGGGGGATGTGGTCCTGGTCAAGACAATCTCCTGAACTCCAAACTGAATGTCAGAATGGGGAAGAAAGGTGATCTAAGCAACTTTGAGCGTGGCATGGTTGTTGGTGCCAGACGGGCTGGTCTGAGTATTTCACAATCTGCTCAGTTACTGGGATTATCACGCACAACCATTCCTGGGGTTTACAAAGAATGGTCTGAAAAAGGGAAAAACTTCCAGTATGCTGCAGTCCTGGGGGGGGGGGCGAAAATGCCTCGTTGATGCTAGAGGTCAGAGGAGAATGGGCCGACTGATTCCAGCTGATAGAAGATCAACTTTGACTCAAATAACCACTCGTTACAACCGAGGTATGCAGCAAAGCATTTGTGAAGCCACAATGTAGCTCTCTACACGACAACACAGACACAGGTTATTGCTTTGCTCTCCTGTCCTGACATTCAGATGGTAGAGTCAGAATTTGGCGTAAACAGAATAAGAACATGGATCCGTCATGCCTTGTTACCACTGGGCAGGCTGGTGGTGGTGGTGGGGTTGTAATGGTGTGGGGGGATCCCTTTCGCCTTCAGAACTGCCTTAATTCTTTGTGTCATTGATTCAACAAGGTGCTGGAAGCATTCTTTAGAAATGTTGGCCCATATTGATAGGATAGGGTCAAACACGGTATTAGTATGGTGTTCCTAATAATCCTTTAGGTGAGTGTATATACTTTATATAAGTCCATTCAGATGTCACAATCTTTTTTTATCATGCTTTTATATTACTTTGCCGTTTTATAAAGAGCATCAGTGCTGTGAATGTGTTATTACTCTTGTAATTTTGCACGTTTGTACATTACGAATTATTATTATTATTATTATAGGAATAATTTCTAATAATTATCCCAATATCATCCTGTTGATCCCACATTTAAATTTCTGGTAACATCAGTATGCTTGTAGACTAGTTTACTGTAGTTACCTTTTTAAGTTTTAATCTGTTACTGAAAACTAATGATATGATGCATTGGTTAAGAATGGCTTAATCATGAAAGTCTGAATGCAGAATTTGTATTGATACTGATTTGATATGGGGATTTTACCTTTTTTGAGTTAATAAAGAGGTAATATTTGGTGTTTTTATTTTTTAACAGTGATTGATTAACTATCTCTTGCAAGCGGTGTCTGCACATTTAAGATTTGAGGTATATGAATATGAATCTATCCAAAATAACGTTGTCTTTCACTGAAGTGTGGCCAAATGTCGCCTTTTAAGTTGTAAATATAAGTGTATGTGTTAGTATATAGGTATTTAAATACCAGTACATGGTTTATATACTGTGTAACACTGATATTGTTGCTGATGTTGTCACTTTAACCCACAGGTTTGCTGATTTCATTGAAGGGTCTCCTCACTTGATGTCAAATGAGGTGTCTGTCCACGCGCAGGAATACGGCTTCGGGGGATCTTTTTTTGAGGATGATTTTTTTGACACAGACGACGAGGAAGACGACATTAAGCCTATGATGAGACCCGAGTGAGACGCCGCTGTGTTAAGACGTTTGAAAATAGAGACGATTATATTATTGCCTTTCAGAAAAGTGGCCGGAGAACGGCTCTCCGTGGCTTGTGTGCAAACGTCCCGACTGACTTCTGAGTGATTACTGGATTGGGATTTCAGTCACAAGAGGCACCACACACAAAAAAAAAAAAATCACTGACAGTCAACAGGCAGAACAATGCGGCAAAGTAATGTAGTTTCCACGAATGTGCACTAAAGCCAGAACTTTTTTTTTTCTTCTTTTTTTAAAGGGAACAAAGGCTTCTGTTAAAATTGAGGTTACAAATACGGTGATACTCTGTGATTGGGACCTTTTTTTTTTTTTGGGAGGTCAAAGCAATTGAACTTTTTACTGTGTGATGGTAGTTTGTGTTGTCTTAAGCTTAGAAAAAAGGTTTTTACATTTTAGTTTTCAAAACCTAGTGTTCGCGCTGTTAGCCTCTAAATGGGCTCACTCCAGCAAACTGTAACGAGGCCATCCAGATGGCATGTATCCTACACCACGTGTTAACGTTCTCACTTCTCTGAACCGCAGCATGATGAGGCAGTCATTATTATTCTATCTTTCTGCTGAGGGAGGAAACGTTTGGTCAAGTTTGTATGTCAATGTGTTTTCATTTTAATGGACATGCATCAGAGGAAGTGTCCCCAAAGTATTTTGAATAAAAAAACATTTGAGCTCTGATCATTGTAAAATATTCTTAGGACTAAAAGGTGGCAAGATGTTATGACTTTGGTTAATGATGTAATGCATTTGAAACTAAAAAGCTGAGGTTTTATTTTTCATAGTGGGTGCATATACAATTTCTTCAGTGGTGGAAAGTAACTTTAAGTTCTTTACTTGAGTATTTCCATTTTATGCTTCATTTTCTACTTCTACTCTACTTTAGAGGGAAATATTGTACTTTTTACTCCATTACATTTGACAGCTGTAGTTACTTTGCAGATTAAGGTTTTACGTACAAAATATACGATCAATTTATAAAATGATGCATTTTTTTTAAACTACCCAACAGTGCTTAAAGTAGCTTTTCTTCAATCAGCTACAACATAAAATTCTACACAGTGATAAATCTGCTCTATATTGATCCAAAAAGTCCCACTGACGAGGACCATTCCGCTACATAATGACTGCTTTTACTTTTGATAATTTAAGTACATTTCCTGCTAGTACTTCTGTAATTTTACCTTGAGGTACTCTGCTATATTTAATTTAGTAAAAGATCTGAATATTACTTTTCCACTATAACATTTTTTAATGGATTTTCCATATGGATTTTGGAGTTTTACTGTGTTACTCTTTGCATCTATGGCTGCAACTCAAACTGAATTTTCTATTAATCATTCAGTCTATAAACTGTCAAAGTGTTAAACAAAATGCCCACCAGAAGCTGTCTTCAAATAGTTTTTGTCCAAACAATGTCAAAAAAACAGGACATTGGATATTTAATGTACAATGGTATAAAACAGATCATCCTTGCATTTTAGAAGCTGGGGCTCATTTGTTTAATTGACTTCATCAATGGTCAATATTGTCTTGGATCAATGTCCTATCATCTGATCAACTAGTCTAGATAGTAGATACACTTACAGACAGCTTATTAATTTAATGACCAGTGGGAGGAAGATAGAAATGCATCTTTGGAATTTCCATTTTACAAACAGAAGGCTGTCCTGTATTAAACACTGCACTTGCAGATGCTGCATTTGATTAGAAGTGACACACCAAACAGTTTGAATCTGTGGGTTTGAAAAATGAATCATTCAAATCCAGCCATATGAATGACATCTGTTGTTTGCCTTTCACTTATCTAGATTCCCAAATGAAACTGCATTTAACTTTTAACACTATTTTCTAAGAAGTTCATCTGTAGCCAAGTAGAAATTTCTGACCTTTCTTATATCTGCACTTTACCTCTGAAATCTCCTTTGGCATATGTTTCCATGTAACTGTTTCAAAAATGTTAAAATCAAGCAAAGTGATTACTGGCATACACTTGAACTACATGTACAATAAACAGCAGATCTGCAGTAGATCACCATAATTAGCTCTTTAACTGAAATAGGTGGGTTTTTTTTTGTCTATGTTGCAGGAAAAAACTTTGTATTCATCCTCTCTCACTCAACAATTTCAGTGAGCCATATCGGATGCAATTTAGCCCTACTGCCCTCTGCATTCCACTACTGGCTTCTCTGAATGTCCTCACAGCATTTGAAGGCAGGAAACACCCCATCTACTGTTGCAAATTATTAAACGTATGACAGCTGACACAGCGGGCATTATTTGCATGTGTTTCCCAGGATCAGGTAGGCATATAACAGTAATCAAATTCACATGGCGTTGCATTTCCTATGGCTTACTTCCCCAAAACAACGCATCATCAACAGAGAAACCTCAGTGCAATACAAATTGCGGAAGGGGAGGGGGGGGGGATCCCTTTGATATATGAGCATATTGCAGACATGGTGGCTTCATGTAAAGTGTCTGTACTTCCCCACAGCTTACAAACTGGCTCACAGTCGATCAACTGATACTTACAAACCTACACACTAAAGGAATTAGCAGTTTTTCTACTCGACCATGTGGAATAGAGATAAGACGACCACGTGTGCACACCGTGTAGCTCTCACTGCTCATTTTATAAGTGGGAAAACACAGATTTTTAAGAAAACAGTAAATTACACGATTATGTGTCTGACAGCAAGACGGCAGTGTTTATTGTAGGCGTGTAAATGCATGATGCAGGTAAATCCTTCATAGTGAATCAAGAAAAAAAAAGCATGAAGGAAACTTGCAAGCTTCATTCGGAACAGGAACCACACTGTCGCAATGAATTCATTCACATTTATGGCAACAGCCGAGACAGTTTTACAGACGTGCAGCCAGTGCAGTTTGCGACAGAAATCATCTGAGACAGACGACAGAAATCATCTGAGACAGACAAGTAATGAATAAACGTCAAATTCAGTTCAAAATTTGCTCTTTCTTGAAGCCAAAGTGTCTGGCCTTTTGACAAACTTACCAAAGGAATGTCAGCAAAGAAAAAAAATGACTGTCATAAAACAGCAGCAGTGCATTTACTATTTTTTCATGCATGCTGCAAGAGGCAGCACAAACTGCAACTTTCATATATTACTCCACACAGTCTGTACAGTTAAGACAAATCCAAGTGGTTCTCTTCTCCTCAACCTCTAGTCATAAAATAGTTCAGCAGAAACGGAAAACTAGAAGTCCAGTGTTTGGTGGTTAAAATCCAAAGTTCAGTCAGTTCTATCAGTATTTGTTGATCCCAAATATCCGTACTCCGTGAAATTGAGGCAACTTTGGGAGGAGGACACTAAGGAGGGAGCTCGTGTTGATTAGGAAATGTGTGGGATCGTATTTTGTGTAGAAACTGGCAAGAATATACCTGAAGAGAGAGAAGAATAGTGTCAATGTACATGACAAACGATGAGTTTCAAATCCGTAATCAAAAAGTAAAAGAAATACACTCCACGACACCTCACAGGTTGATATTTTATTCTGCAGTGCTTTTGGCCTGCATGATGAAGTAAGCCCAGGGCTATATGATTAACACTGCACTTCCACTAGCCGTGTGTTAAATGTCTGCTAGAACCGGTGTGGGAAATGAACATTTAGACTGTAGATTTCGGCACTATGGGATAACCCCCCTGGGGCTAAGTGCAGCGTGAAAAGCCGTTTCCTATCATGCAGCCCTACCATCAAATGCATGTTTAAGACCCCTTTGATTCTTGTTTTAAAATGAGTCAGCTGGAAGCATTAAATAGTCAATAGCTTAATTAATCGTTATCATAATAAATGAGTCGCGTGAGAATGGAAAGCTTGACAGGTAAATGACCCTACAATTGTTCCCGGATGGGCCAAAAACGATGGGCCAGAAGAGGGCCCAGAAGCCTGAAGAGCTTAGTCAAAAACATATTTAACTACATGCTGATTTAGCCATCATATTGAAAGAGAAAGTGCAAACCAAATGTCCAGCTCTGTAATAGACTTTTCAAACATACTTACAGAACAATTGGTGAGATAGTGAGGAATTTGCGTGAAGATGTGAACTGGACACCGTAGTCCATCTGTTCCCAGTGTGTGAGCAGACGAGCTTTGCCTTGGTCTGGTGTCTCAAAGGGAGTGCCCTTCACTGTGTGTAGAAACAGGTACATCACCTGCAGAGACAAGACGCAAAACTACTATCAGCCACAAAGACAGATGGCTTTGCCTCCAAGTACTGTAATGCTCCGAAGTTCAGGAGTACAACTGAAACGTTAGCTGTCTCGAGGAGGATATTCACCCAAACTCTCATTTTCAGCAACTGAAAAGATGCCTCATATACATGCAGGCTTGCCACATATTTAATAATTTATAGATGTTGCAATTCCAATTATTTTAAAGGTCCCATGACATGCTGCTCTTTGGATGCTTTTATATAGAAGATTTTCTGGAGAATCAAACAAGACATCAATGTCTGTTTGTTTTTTGGCAAATCCAATGAATTGACAAATTACATTGATGCATAAATCACGTAAAAATCTAACATTTAAGAAATAGTTTGACATTTTGGGAACTACGCTTTTTTGCTGAGAAGATCAATTTGAGAAGTTGAGAGGATCAATATCCACTCCCATAACTGTTCATTAAAAATTAAGCTGGACTTGGTTTGGTTTGGTTAGCTTAGCATCGCTCTGTCCAGAGGTATAATAACAAAATCTGTGTACCAGCACCTCTTTAGCCAAGTACTCCAGGAAGTTACAGCTCCCGGCCAAGAAATAATCCGGCACATAACCGCCCATATTTAAAACAACAATCGTTTTTAAATATTTTAGTTTTTGTGCAGATTAAACAAATGAGATATATCACACGTTAATTAACTTGCCAAATTATGTTTAAAAAATATTTTTTTGAAAGTTTCCTTTTTCCAAAATGAAAATGTCTGAAAATATAAATCAATATGAATCCAACATGTTGATAGCAAAGTTAAATTGGCCACTATGGTAGCCATACAGTCCAGCTTAGGGATTCACTGTGCCTTCCACATGTATATTTAACAATAAAACATAATGTTTACATAATCCATATCTATTCATGTACATCCATCTGGCCCAGTTTAATATGCAACTCAATTGTATACAATATATGTACAAACTAGTAGGGGGTCCCTAGTTGGTCTCTCTTTTAGCTTAGGGGTCCTTGGCCTAAAAAAAGACCCCTGCTATATAGGATAAATAACATGATATAAACTGTATGGCAAAATATCTGTGGGATCGTGGCATGGTAAATATCATATTGCCCATCCCTAAAAATAAATATACTTTAGATATGTCATGAATGCTGTATCGTTGCTATATAGCTCTATCTTTAACTGACCAGGTTGTGGAGGACGTTTGTAAGAGTCCAGACGAGCGGCACAGTGAAGAAAGGAATGCTGAGCAGGACGATGTGCAACACGACGGTCAGCAGCAGGTAGGTGAGCCATATTCCTCTGCTGTTCATCACCCTCGTGTTGGGGTTCACCTCACTGTGAGCTACGCCCACATTCATCTTCAATACAGAGAGACAAAATGCAAGAGTTCAGGAGGCTGAAAACAAGAGTCGGTTGTTTCAAGAGGCACCCACAGATAGGGCTGGGTATCGTTAGTGTGAGAAGGGCCCACAAAAATACTAGAATAAATAGCCATGTAGCCGTGGATGTGAGGAGAGGCCCATACAGAATGCTTATGTTAAGGGTCCACACTTTTGTGGTATGCCCCTGCTCCTAATATCCAGCTTCTCAAACTTGATAAGCAAGCACACAATCATCACACTGCAACTTAATTTCATGTTTGTGCTTTTCAGTGTTTAGAAGTAAAGTCTATGCACTAACTCCTTAAAAGCTAACGGTCACATCCATCAAAAGGAACCAACAAGAGCTGCAACTTACACTTATTTTGATTTGATTGATGTGATGATTGTTCTTCTTTAAAGTTCTTGCTTTTTCCAAGCAGTAGCTAGTCCAAACAACAGTCAAAGATGTTCAATTTTTACAATGACATAAAAGAAGGAAAAGCAGCAATTTATCACGTTGGAGAAGGGGAAACCAGACAATGCTGCAACTAATTATCATCGAATTATCCACCGATTATTATCTATATGAATTTCAGTCGATCCATAAGTCGATCAACAGAAAACTGAACAATTTCTAAATTCATTTAATTGGTCAAACATTTACTTGTTCAGCTTTTCAAATGTGAAAATGTGCTTACTGGTACTGGTATATCACTGTACATTTAATATTCTGGTGTTTGGGACCTTGTATGATACATGTTTCACTGTTTAATGGTGTAACGTTAAACGATTAATCGGAAGAAAAAAATATCGCATCTTTGGCGTTATATTAACTCTGGGAAAAGACTCCGCCTGACTGAATTGTTCTCAGTGTATAAACATGCCCCCCCCCCCCACGTCTACATCACTCAGCTACATCTAGCCATAACATCCAGACACTAACGTTAACCAGCGCTGAAAACGACAATGAAGCAGCAACAACGTTTAATTCTTAAATATGACACGAGAACATAACAGTAAGCCGTTCACACAAAGCCCAGATTGTTTAACTTTCAGCTTAACAGTTGACGTAGCTAAAATGACATAACGTTCGCATGCTAGCTAACGTTACCAGTTGAGCTGCTATCTACAGGTCGACATGCTAACGTTAGTTCAAAAGTTACGTTATTCAGGATGTAACGGCTGCGGACTGCAAGTCAATACCGAAAGGGTCAAATATCATGTTAAACAGTGATACACTGGCCTCGCCCACGGGGCAATTCTAGGTTTTAAACTTTACATTTCAACGGAGCCAACTTTACCTTCCTGTGTTGTCGTAGCTCACCAGGAAATTCCTTTTTTTTTTTTTTTTTTTTTTCTTTAACCCCGCCTTCGTTAGTTTTGGGCTGGTTTTTCTCATGGATGTATTAAGAGGTTTTTCTGCAGCAGCCGACATCTGTCAAAACTCCAGCCGGTGCCCTGCACGCAGCATCGGGGGGGGCGACTGCATACGTTTTAGCAAAGAGTAATTGACCTCCAAGAAATTCCCTGGATCTCCCAGAAAATGTGAGCAATAGTTTTATTGCGCGGTTACTTCCCCATGTAACTAGGCTTGATGTCAGCACAACAGCAGGATACATATAGGGATGAATTATTTTTCAGATTATCAATTTTAAAACCTTTCCTGTCTAGTGAAAACCACGTATCTCCAAATTTGGTGATTTTGAATTTTTCTGATAAACTGAAGGATGAAGTGTTCCTTTATGGTAGGAGAGATTTCTCCTATACTTCTTAAGCTAAATAAGTTTTTAGAGATATGTGGTTCTCACAGGACAGCAAAAGCTATTTAAGATATGATGCATTGCTATAGATTAAACTACCCACCAGTCTATAAAGGAGTTAAAATTTGTACTTAAACATGGACAGAATAAATGCAACATACACATGAATGCAGCAGTAATATTAATCAAAAAATCATGATAGTTAAACACTGACAGAGACCAATTTTCTGCACAATTTTGATATTTTAGGTGCATTTTACTTAAGTAAATGGTGTGAATACTTCTTCCTCCACTGGTTTTAGTTGCTTCTCATGTACAGTTAAAATAAACAAAACCTAAAAAGACAAAAAACAACAAAATTATGTTTTACAAATTTTCTGAAATGGAACTTTAAACCTTTATAAATGACACCATTTAATATATTTTTTTAAAAGTACCAGAAAAAAACCCAGAGGTCAGTAAACTGAATTGCATATAGTAGTTGGTACAAAAGTGGTTTGACACCAGTGGTGGAAAGTACTTAAAGGACACATCTGGTGACATTCTGTAGTTTTTATTTTCATATATCCTAATAACAAGCATTGTCAAAGCCTGATATAGCTTCCCTCTGTGCCACAGAGCTCAACTGTTGTCATGTTGCACTGGATTTAGTCTACATCGACAACATTTCATTTCCGGGATTGTTCAGGTGCCGCCGGAAATTCCGGTTGATTTCTGAGGACTATGGTTAACTGCTCCTCAGATCTCTGCAGGGTAAATCCAGACAGCTAGCTAGACTATCTGTCCAATCTGAGTTTTCTGTTGCATGACAAAAACAACTTTTGAACGTACACACGTTCCACCAAAACAAGTTCCTTCCCGAGGCTATTTTGCAGAGGCACCATTGCTCCGTATGGAGTTAGCGCCGCCCAAGACGATTGTGATTGGTTTAAAGAAATGCCAATAAACCAGAGCACGCTTTTCTCCCATCCAGGAATGCTGTATGGACTCGCCAGATCTGGCAATGCGAGACTACACTGGATGACATGTTATCTCAAAATGGGCAGAAAAAAAGCACCAAATCCACATGTGAAAATAGTCTCGGTCATTTTACTCCAGCTTTAGAGCCTTTGCTAAACAGTGCCCAAGTGTTTTAGGAAATTACTGAGCACTCTTCTTAAAAAGGAAACTAAATAATATACGTGATCCCTTTTTAAAGACTTACGTCGTCAGTAGGAATCGTTTGCGACTGAATGGCTGGTTTTAAGGTACTCATGTTTTACTTGAGTATTTCCATTTTATGCCACTTAATACATTATTTTTGCACCACTAAAATATGATATAAGCTAAGGAGAATCTTGCACCATTGGCTCACTTTGCTAGCTTAGTTACCTGTGTCAAAATCTAGTTTTGTCCAATGAAACTACCACAAACTACCACAAATTAAGAATCTTTCCATAGGAGGACTGGTTGCACTGGACTTAGTCTCATTGCCAGACCTCCCTCCACAGCGCTGCGGTGTAAGGTTGGGCCCCTCCACACATACACTCCTGGATAGGAGGAAAAAAAGCTCTGGGTTGTTTGCATTTCTTTAAACCAATCACAATCGTCTTGGGCGACACTAAGCTTCGGCGATGTATCTGCAAATTGGTTTTCGGGAAGGAACTTGTTTTGGTGGAACATTTGCATCCCACAAAAGAAAACGCCACATACAATATTAAATTAAGTTAACTGTTCACACAATACAGTAACGTGAGCTATTTAAATTAGATACATGGTTAAACCTCATTAGCTCTTACCAGTGTATTGCCGTGTGTACTTTGTTAACAGCAATCCCACCAATCGGTCCCAGAAAAGTCCCAGTTAGAGAGTAAACGCGGTAAACATATTCTTTGTAAATCTTTACAATCATTCCCCGAAAGAACCAAGCAGGCCTGTCTTGTTGCACGATCCAAATTTTCTTCAAAACTTGCCATTTTCAGCGAATCACTTGCTAGTGGCAGTGGGGTGGCAGGAGCTCAGTCTGTAGGGAGTTGGGTTGGGAACCGGAGGGTCACAGGTTCAAGTCCCCATCGGATCAAAGTATGGTGGTGGACTGGTTGCTGGAGAGGTGCCAGTTCACATTCAGGGCACTGCCAAGGTGCCCTTGAGCAAGGCACCGAACCCCCAATTGCTCGGAGCGCCTTTCCATGGGCAGCTCCCTCACTCTGACATCTCTCCATTAGTGCATGTATAGGTACTGAGCATGTGTGTGAATAGCTTATACTGGCCATCCCTCTCCTCTACTGCATAGATACTCCTTTGCATATTCAGATACAGTAGTAATTAAAATGAGCCCCCCATCAACTGCCTACAACATGTAAAGGTTGTGCTTACACATTAATACAGTAATAATCAGTAAAAAATCATCTAATAATATAACATACAGTGTATAATTATATAAAATTAGATGCATTCTGCACAATGAGTACTTTTACTTTTGAGTTTAATACATTTAGCTGATATTACTTCTGCACCTTTACATAAGTGCAATTTTAAATGCAAGACTTGGCATTTTTATGTTTACTTAAGTCTATTTGAATACTTCCACTACTGGTTGTGATCTCACAGCCTATAATGATTGATACCATGTTTTTTTTTACACATAAATATCATCAGGATAACTGTCCATGCAAAAGGACTAGTAAGGAAATGTGACATTAATTTGTACAGTGATGCTCAAATTTCACTTTTATTTTAATATATTAAATTACTTGACTGAACTAGGGGTGGGCGATATGGATCAAATCTGTATAATAATTTCATTTCATATGGATATTAATATCATGATGTATCTCTTTTTCTTGAGAACTTAATTGAGGAAGTAACCAGATGGGAATGTTCGTTGTTGTTGGCTTATCTAGCGAAATAAGTACCTGACAAATCAAGATCAAGTTGATAAACCAAGCCTGTTAAACCAGTAACCCAACGTTTACAGTATACTATTAACACCCCACCCCTTAGGTTAAATGTTATGTTTGTGCACCAGTGAACGTCATAGTTCGTAGTCAATATAGAGAAAGAGCATGCAGCAATATCTTGCTCAATTACGTCATTGTTGTGGAGCTCACAACAAAAACACACAGTCTGTTACCAGCTGTTACTCATCGGATTGCTTCCCAGTAGCATAAGCGGTGTGTAGAGAAATTATATAAGGAAGTGACATCACAAATGACACATACATGTGCGGGACGTCCTGAGGAACTTATGGTTGCTGAGTCAAGTAATTTATTGAAACACATTTTACATGGGCATTTTATATTTGTATGCATACATTTATAAAAACATTGATGATGTCTAAACTGTACACAACTTACAACCAGTATATTTTCATATTGTAATAAATTCAAGTCAAAGTGATTATGAGAAATAAAGTGTCAAGAAATAGTAAGTGGATTTCCTTGCATTTTTGCATAATTTAGTCATAAATTGTGGTCTGATATTCCTCAAAGTCACAATAATGGATATGCATCTGCCTAAAATAGTAACTTAACAATTGCATGTTTTGGTGTATTTTTTTAAAAACTATTTGCTTAAACATGTAAAAAGTCAGGTTGGAATAAAAAAGTGAACCCTTGATTTTAGTAACTAGTGAAATTTTACAGTAGCGACCTGTCCTGCATTGTGTTAATCACATCTCCACATTGGCCACGAGGAATTTTAGACCAGTTCCCCATACAAAACTGTTAATTATATTGATATTTCAGGAATGTCTTTCATGAATGGCTTTCTTCATGTCACATAATCTCAATTGATTTGAGGCCAGGATAGACCTTAATGATTCTGAAACATTACTTTTCTTCTTCTATGTCTAAGCCATTTTGTTTTTCATTTTTCACTATATTTAGGGTCATTACTGTGTTACATCTCCCAAACTTCTATTAAGCATCAGATAACTGACAGCTGCCCTGAAACTTAAACATGTAAAAATGATTTCCATACGCTTCAGTGCATTGTTTTCTCAATGAGTAATGTTTGTTAAGGCTCAGAGGCAGCAAAACGACTACAAATCATGGTGATCCCTACTCAATGCTTCACTTTAAGGATGATACTATGGTAGTCTATTTGTCTTTTGTCTCAGGTTTTCACAGAACATCGTCCCAGTAACATAATAGAACATTCAGGTTGCCAATTTCAGACAATGTCATCAATTTTATTTTAAGGGAGAACCATGCTTTCGTCGTCCTATATTTTTCTTATTGCTGCAACATAAATCACTACCTCAGTGACTTTTAGATATTTCGACAGGTCCTTAACTGTAACCCAATTGTTCTCCTCCACCTTTTTATACCTTTCTTTGCCATCTTACTTCATCTGAAGTACTCTAAAAGCACATGTGAAAAAAAGGAGAAAGTATGCAGGAAGAGCTGCAGGAGTGTTTAAGCATATTTGTCTGGATTAGGGCTGGGCCATATGGAGAAAATCAAATATCACAATATTCTTGACAGAGTACCTCAAATAGGATATTTTGAAGATATTGTAGGGTTGACAATTGGTGCTTTGACAAAATATTTTCACAATGAGATTTTAGATAAATAGTCATCAGTAATGTGGATTTAATAACAAGGTGGCAGCCAGAGCAGTCTGGTAAGTTCAGAAAAGTACATCACTTTACTGTAATGCAGCCTTTAAAACCAGGAAAAGACAACAATTATGCCATATTACGATATCCAAAATCTAAGACGATATCTAGTCTAATATCACAATATCTATATATTATTGATATATTGCCCAGCCCTAGTCTGGATGTTGTTTTGTAAATTAATTCACAGAAAAGTACAGGTAACTCTTCTGAGAGAGGAATTCTTTATCATGATTGCTTTCGGCTTGAAGAGATGAGTGTCAGTAACTAATACTGTAAGCACAATATTGCAGTTGAACTGCTACAAGTCAGGTTTTTCCCTTCAATGAACAGTTCATTGAAGGGAAAAACCTGACTTGTAGCTTTTACAGAGGCCATTTGTGAAGGGTTTCACATGCTATTTCCAAATTCCAAAGTGTTCGCGATTATTTTTCTTGACACTGACTTACTGTAACACTTGAGCTTCCTGCATGCATCATCCTCACACAATCAAAAGCTATGTACAGTTACAGCCCTGCACAGCACTTTTCATGCGCACAGCATAATAAACCCTTTTCACATAGGTTGCCAAAGATCTTAATTCTGACAATACCCTCTGGTCCATTACTACACTACATTTACTTCATCAAAAACAAATGGAGGACCTCAACAGTTGGCTTTTCTTTATAATGAGCACTGCAGCTCCACAGAAGCGCTAGTGCGTCTTGTTATATGCTTACTTTATTATTGTTGTGTTATTTTATGCATGCATTTATTTCCTTTTGTTTGCGCACCTTATTTGACCATATCATGATGAGCTCACCTTTCTCGGGAAGCACTTTGGAAAGTCTCTTTTTAGACAGGTGCTAAATAAATCATTTGGGATATGGCAGATATGCAGACACTCCACCATGTAAACAGCAACGTTGGGAGTTTCTACCCTCAAAAACAGGATGAGAGGTTGAATAAATTCTGGATATTAAGTCACTCAGAGAACAAACTTCCGTGTTGAGCAATCCGGTACCTTTAGCTCACTGCTACTTCCTCTTCCCCAACGTCACACCTTCCTTTTTTGTATTGAAATGTACTACCAACACACTAATAATTGCATCATCGAGTGTGTGAGTGAAAAGAAGTGAGCATTATAATAGAGACACTGACTGGGAGGAAGTATGCAGGAAGTTGTAGCTCTCAAAAGCGCTGCAGGAGTGTTTAAGGAAAGCACAGCTTCCTCCTTGTCTCAGCATATTTGTCTGAGTGTTGTTTTGTAAATTCATTCACAGAAAAGTGCAGGTAACTTCCTAACTCACCTGAGTGAGGAATTGCTTCTCATGATGCTTTAAATGCCAGGAATAATCAGCATAATGACATCATTTATGAACCATAACACACATGATGATGAAAGTCATATTGTTGGTTATGAATATTGTCTTTATTTTGCATAAATAGGACAGAACTGGTTTCAACAAATATCAATAAATAAATGCAATAAATATGATTAGAATAAATATGTTAGATAATAATTCCATTGGAAATACATGCCATGTATACATGGGAGAAACAAGAGTGGAAACACTATTATCAGCGACTGAAGGCTGTACTGGAAACTTTGATCAATGTGATCACAGAAGGGATGCTTGTACAATTCACAGCTGCATGTCAGCAAACATTAAATGCTCTACATGCACTTATGAGCGGAGCCTCTGTGATGAGCCGGATCACCAACAGCAAAGACTCGAGCGGTGAGGATGGAGAAGGAGAAGAGCCTGTCCATGGTGTAGTGGCACAGCAGAGCCTCCTGCCAGAGACCAATGGGCTGAGCATCTCCTTTACTGATGTGGGACTCCTGTATAACCAGAAAAAAAAACTTTATTACCAATTTTGATCTGATAAATGCTGCACAGACTTCTGATAAACCTGTCTTTTTTTACATTTAATTTCAGGCGACCGAGCTTACCTTCTGGTCATCCATCCCTGCCTTTGACATCACACAATTTCTCATGTCTTTGTGCAATTTGTGTATCGCCGGCTTCACTTTGCTGACAAACTCTGAGCAGCTTTGAAATCCAGCAACCCTCTCCACTGCAGAGTTGTATCTCATCAGGACGTCGAGTATCTTCCCAAGACATGTCTGAAGAAGAGAAAGACGTCACATCACAATCAGTAATTCATTGTTGTTTTTTTGCTTGCTGTCACTGATATGATTGCATATACTGACATTCATGTGATTTTGTTGCTTACCGTAGACTTCTGTTTGAGGCTCTCGGGGTCACACATGTCTTTGGCCTCCATCCAAACAAGATCAGTGTCGAAATTTGTCTCATGCTTGGATCCATTTCTTGCCTTTACAGATAGATTTGAGACAAACATGCTCAGTAACAATGTTGCATTATATAAAAAAAAAAAAAAATAGAGTTATCAAGCAATGAATGCTGGTATATTCTGCTAATTTAAAGTCAATATACCTAAATAAGTGGAGCCAATTTAACACTAATGATAGATTCAAGTGAGAAAAATCTGCCCAGTCAGCACTTCTTCATTTAAAAATTGACAATAAAATCGCTAATCGCTAATCGCTCATATTGCTGGTAACAGACACTTAGTTAGATAAAAGACATACTTCCACATGAAAATATATTAGTGAAAAAAAACAAAAAAAAAAACATACATAACATAATTTGAGTGAAACAAAAATTTTTCCGGAGGCTGTATGGAAATGTTATTTCCAATATTTTGAGTGTATTTTGCATTAATAATAAAATAAAAGCACTTACCTCTATTGATACATTTTGGGCAATGTGATTGAGTTCCAGAGAGCTGCTCCGCACATCCGCACATGCATCCTGCAGAGAGTGCACGGCCGGAGCGCAGGACGCAGCCGCGAGAAGCGAGAGAAGAGCAGCAAGAGTCGCGAAACAAGAATCCATTGTGCTTTTTTTTTTTCTTCTCGTCTCTCTTTTTTCTTAGTGAGCTGTGTTCGGTCAGTGTCTCCTGCCGTGAGTTATGTGAGTGTTGTGTTGAGCCGCCGCTACTTTTAAGTGGCACACTATGACTTCACAGGGCTTTCCCCCATCCCTCAGGTAAGTTAATGTTGAGTGCAAATCAATAATGACGTAACGCACAGTCAGGACAAATGAGCAATATGAGGTCAGAATAATTACACCATATTATGTAATTGTCATTCACACAAAAAGGGAAGATAAAGACGAGTGGTGGAAGAAGTAGACTCAGATTTACTTAGTAAAATAAATAAGAAATAAGAGAAGGGAATACTACAAAAATTACTTTATTACAGGTGAAAGTCCTGTATTATCAGAAACGGGTAGTAAAAGTTCCGTTGTTGTTTTTTATCACTAATGAATAAGAACATTTTAATAATTTGAGATGCTTCGTATACTACTGGGAAGATTAGTAGTACTGCATGTAAGTGTATCATGTTTTTATATGTAAAAAACTACTATAGGCCTAAGTGTCGTAGTAGTAGAGTAGAAGTAGACTATAAAGTAGCATAAAATGGAAATACTCAAGACAAGTACAGGTATGTCAAAACTGTACTTAAGTACAGTACTTGAGTAGATGTACTTAGTTACTTTCCACCACTGAAAAAGGCAAGGTAAACTTACCCTGGGCAAGTATGAACAAGGTTTTTTTTTTCAATTCTAATATTAAATTAAATATCCCTCTATTTTTCATATTTAATGTATTTCCAGATCTCCAGTCATCAATATGGGTTAATGCCAAATACTCAATATTATTATCTGAAATGATTTACACTTATAATATAATACAACTTTGTGTGTGTGATAGACAATACTGGTAAGTGTGACACACCAATTAACCTAAGTGTGTCCTAATCAAGTTTCACATCTATGGTTGTGTCGAGGAAGTGAGATTAACCTTTACATTACAGTGTGAGAATGAATGAATTCTCCTCACCGATTGGATAAACTTTCCATCTGTGTCTGTGATCTGCCCCTCTGCTCTACCAGAGAAAAACCTTTGCCTTTCAACTGAATTTTTTTTTTTAAAGAAAAGGAAATGATAAGGGAAGGCATGCAATATTTTTGTGCTTCCCTAATCTTTCCCATTTATGGTCTATGGTAGTAGTTATATCCATGGGTAATAGATAATAATAGATATGCCTGCAACTGACTCACTTAGCGCACCAAACAATGATCAAACAAAGCAGACTTTTTTGTCATTGATTTATTTATTCATTCATTTCAAACATTAGGAAATGTGGAAAGAGTACTGATAGACTACTACCAATTTAAATGTACAGAAAACAATATATTTGCTGCTCAATTTGTTGACTTTTACTACATGGACAGTGTTTATACTAAAGGTAATATATTTGTACTGTTTAGACCAGGGATGGAATCATTCAGTAAGGGGTCCTGGGGCAAACTTATGCCGTGGGCCCATTTTAACCACCTTGTCATCCCAGTCCCACTCTTTTAAAACAAGAATTTGACACAGGGACCCGACATAAAGCCTTTATCATTTCAGTTTTTTTAGTGCTTCTATGGTGCAAACTCTCAAAACAAATTTGTAGGGCTGCAACTAATGGTAGCTTAACTTATCAAATGTCTTGTTTTGTCCAACCAACAGTCCAAACCCCAAAAGATATTTAGTATAATATGATATAAAACAGAAAAATGTTCTCTCATTTTTAGAAAGTTGAACCAAGAGATTGTTTGGCATTTTTGTATGAAAAATGACTTCAATGATTTATCAATTATTAAAGTAGTTACTGGTCGATTCTATGGATTCATAGCTCTGCAAATTTGCAATTCATTAAATTATCTCAAACGACTAGCCAGTGGTGTAAGAAGTACTCAGATATTTTACCTGAGTGAAAATAGAAATACCACAGTATCAAAGTACGTAAGTAAGTAAAAATACTCCATTCAAATTCTTATGTATGCCTAAATAAGTAGTGACAGCAAAAATGTAGGCTACTTGAATCTCAAAAGTACTCATGTAAAAAACAATCCCGTTCAGAGTTATATTCATCATACACAGATATTGGAATATACATGTAGAGTTGATATATTTATGTAGAGTTGAGTTGATTTTAACAACCTGGTATAGCCTACTGTTGGGTAGTTAATCTATCACAATTTATATTCTATAAACTGTTGTTTTATGTATAAATCTTGAACTAAAAATTAACCAGTTACTATAGCTGTCAGATAAATGCGAGGAGTAATATTATTGCGGGGACACTGCGGGTCTTGAACGCACCCTGTCTGCTCCGGAAGTGTTTACATTTTTATTTTTTTTGTGTATGCATGTTATTGTTGTGAATGAAGTGAGCATGGGTTCCTCTACGGTAAATCGTATCACAATAGGAGGTCGGTGTAAACTTTATATTGATATTTCAAATCGTTCATTATTTTTGAAACACTCTCCAGTAATGTGGGTATAGTACTAGCAACTGCTAGCTATCCAACAACTGCTGTGTGTCTGGCTCACGCTAACGTTTGCTAAATAAGCTAACCGTTAACGGCAGCTAGCTGACCAATAATGAGCCACAACTGTTGTAGCTAAGTGATGAAACATTAGCTTAGCTTTTTTTTTTACACATTCCAGTAATGAATTGGCTTTGAAGGCTTTTTCTAGAAGTTCACTACATCGTTAGCTTCTGAGGCTACTGTTAGCCAAGCCAAAGCTAACATTAAAGTTAGCTTAAAGATAACCTTATGGGTCGATACTTGAGTTTGGTTTATTAAAAACAATCAAGAAAAAAAAAAGTTTATTAGTGAGGGGTGGTATTATTGTTTACAGAAGGTGTCTTTCCTCTGCAGATTGATTTAGCTGTACCCATGATGAACTTTGACGGTCTTGACGCTGGGATGGGTGAGTACCCACCCAGCCTTCACGGGACTCTGGACACGGGGATGGAGCCCTCCATGGACCCCCACCTTAACCCCAGTTTACTGCAGGGTGTGGAGCTTGACCCAGAGGGGCTTGCCGTGACAGGCCCCGAGCCTGTGCACCTCATGGAGGGGATGTTCTCAGAGCTACACAGTGCAGTTTCAGAAGTTGGCATCCCAGTCACTGCAACACATTTTGATCTCCAGGAGGAAATGCTCTGGATGGGAAACCACAGAGTAAGATCATGATTTTATTATGATGGAATATAGACTTTCTAAAACATGCCGGCTGCTAAATTAAGATGCACAAATACTTATTCCTTCAATTATTCTCTTTAGGGTCATGTGACCTCGTTCTTTGGCCCTACAATGGGCCGCCACTCCTCTTTTCAAGCACATGCAGCAGATGACATCAGACACATTCAGAGTTTGGAAACAGGCGTCCTGTTCCTTTCCAAGTGTAACCTTAAATGCCACACTCGTGGGGGCCTTGTTATGTTTGATTACCCGTAAGTGTCACAAACTATTGACTGGAAAAAAAAATGTCCTTGTTCTTTGATTGAGATTTATTTTAGACAAACTGCAGCCTTAAACTTATGTATTCTCTCACAGAATTCATTGATTCAAGTTTATGATTATTGCTAATGTATGCGTGCATTCCAGGATGGAGGAAGGAGCCGATATGCACAGTCTTCTCATGACCGATAACAACACCATGCTCATAGGTGGATTACAAAACTATGCGGTTGAATTCGACTTGAATACCGTTCAAGAAACTCAAAAGGTGAGAGATTGGGATAATGTTTATCAACATCCACAACCATCTATGCATGCATCACAAGGCAACATGACATAATTTGCCATTTAATGTAAGAATAACATACTTAAAAGCAAGTCATTGACTGTTTACTGTCTTGTCATGTGCACTTGACAGTTCACTGTTGAGGTACCTGGAGTGGCAATAATGCGTCAAACCGGCCGTTTCTTTTTCTGTGGACACACCTCTGGCAAGGTAAGGACGACTTAATCAAATCAGTTTGGGAACGATATTTTTTCTGGTTTACAGAGCACTCACATTCACCCTGTCTTTTAAAAACAGATAACCCTTCGGGACTTGCGTAGCTTCAAGACGGAGCATGAGTTTGATGCGTTCTCTGGCAGCCTCTCAGACTTCGACGTTCATGGAAACCTTCTGGCTGCGTGCGGGTTCTCCAGCCGAGGGATGAATGGGCTGGCGTGCGACCGATTCCTCATGGTGTACGACCTCCGTATGATGCGAGCTGTAACGCCCCTTCAGGTGCATGTGGACCCCGTCTTCTTGCGCTTCATTCCGACCTACACGTCACGCCTGGCGATCATCTCCCAGACAGGTATCAGTCAGGCAAAGTTGGGTTACCTTCATGCAAGTTCTGTAGTCAGTGTCTTTGTAGACTTATTTCTCTTGGAGAGTATGGTCAATACATGTGACACATGCTTTACATTATAATAACATCATTTTAGTATTTTAGCATCACACTCTAATACCTAAGTAACTACAGTGGAAGTGTTTCCTGAGTAGTGGTACTTGCAAATGATTGTCCAGGCTACATGTACCAGTATTTAGTTACAGTTACCACCTTAGTAACTCAGGTCATTGAGTGAAAATGTTTCCTGAATACTGTCACATAACACCACTAAACTGTGTTTTACTATGCAAAATGCAATACTATTTATTAATTTACAAGTGCAATACATCACATAGTCGTAGGGACAAATATTCTTCTGGAAATTATTTATTCTATTTTTTATATACATAGAGCGCTATTGATTACGCTGTTTTTATCTGTGTTTTTAAAAGGAGCGATACTCGTAATTTCGTTCATGCTTTACATTTTTTGCTGAATGACAATAAAAGGAATCTTGAATGTAGCTTGGAAGTAATGTTCCACCTCCTGTTTATTCTTCCAGGTCAGTGCCAGTTCTGTGAGCCCACTGGACTCGCCAATGTGGCAGACATTTTTCACGTCAACACTGTGGGCCAGGTGCTCATGAGTTTTGATGTATCGTCCAGCAAACAAGCCTTGGCCTTCGGGGACTCCGGGGGATGTGTGCACCTGTGGTCGGATGCTCCAGAGGTTTCATTTAATGACTACTCCCGGGAGACAGAGTTTGCTCTGCCTTGCCTTGTGGACACGCTACCTCAGCTGGACTGGAACCATGACCTGCTGCCCCTTTCGCTTATCCCCATGCCACTGACCAGCACAGAGCAGCTGCTGTCGGAATGGTCCACTGCAGTGGCTACACCCAGCCCCAGGTAGGAGTATACTACTGTATATGTCTTTACCTCAGCTGTTTGTTTATGACTGGTAATTAGAAACGCTAAATGAAAGCAACGACACTAATATGTATTCTCGGTGTATCCAGAGATTATGTAAGTTATTCCTCTGCATCTTAGAGCTCCATAATTGTCCACACACTTTTAAAAACACCAGCAAGCCACACTGTGCACTAGTTGAAATGTCCCTTTTAATATGTAATTAATGGGCACTATAGTTAATCTCAAGTCAACCTCAAATACACCATCCTGCTGCTGGAAATAATCACCAGTGCACCAAATCTGCAGCCACACCTTTTTTTTTATAATTATTTTTATTATTTCCATCAAGAAGCAATACATATATCAGCATACTGTGTAATTTCACACTCCAAACAGGATACATTTCATACCAGTATCAGTATTCTTCTACTCCACATTTTTGACACACAAACCCAAACACACCCATTTTTACACAAATCCACCCACATCCACCCACCCGCGCCCACACACACACACACACACACACCCACACATCCACTTGGTTTCCAGCTCTCAGTCACCATACGTAGTTCTTATTTCTTAGCCATTAAATTTACAACGCTTCATATATGTCAAATAAGTTTGGGCCTTTATTAAACGTGAAACTATATTTTTGGGCTTGGGACTGAGTGCAATAGACAAGATAGGGAAGTTGGAAAGTATTGAGAGACAGACAAAAGCATTGTTGGTTTAAGTCTCTTCGTGGGATTTGCCGACAACAGCAGTAATAAAGAACCTTGACAGCCTTTTCTTTTAACTTGTGGTGAAATTTTACATGCCAGCATCACACTGGGATGTATGATCTCCCTGCACATACCATGAAAATATTTAGTCACAGTGTGGAACTTATTCATTTCTCTTTTCTGCAGTTATGACCAAATAATTCTCTTGAAGTTATGTCAGTGTTGGACAGTGTTGGTCATGTTGTGAGTCCCAAATGGAACAATTTGAGGGCCACATTACATTTGTATATAACCAGTTTTAATTGGTATAAAATCTGTATTAAAAAAAAAAAATTCAGTCCAGATTTCATAAAAGTGATTTAGCAAATGTGGCCCAATTTTGAATAAAACATGACACATTTTCAGTCTAAAAAATGGTTCTCATTGCTCAGGCGAAACACTGAAGAACAAACACTTTCCCATGCCAGGGAGATTAGTTCATATGTAACAGCACAATCAGATGATGCTTATTCATTTTTGAGAGCCTTCAAAGGTAGCCCCACTCAGTTGCCAGTTTATTAGGTACCACAATCCTGTAATAAATCTTACCTTCAAGGTTTTTCTAATATATATGAGTCTACCCTTATTGATGTACATGTAGCTGTTGTTTAGACTGCATAAGTTAAAGCTAGGTGTACCTAATAAATTGGCATCTTGAGTGTATCACTTACAGCATTTGGCTAGTGGTGAGCGCTCCCTGTTTGTTTATTTTTTTAACTTCTCCCATTTTATTAAAGGTTTTCCTCTAAAAATACTATTCTTTTCAACAGACGAGCTCCCCCTGTGGACCCAGAAATCCTGCGCACAATGAAAACTGTTGGCTTCATTGGTTACGCAGCAAATCCTCGTACCCGCCCGCGGAACCAGGCATGTCGAAAACATACAATGTAGATCTTTACTTTACATGTTGTGGAAGCCGTCAAAAAACATGAAATGGTTAAAAACATAAACAACAAAACACATATTTTGTTAATACCCTTAGTGTTGTTTCATTTCCACTACATTCAGATTTGGAAAACAAACTAATTAAACAAACTAATTAGCAATGTCACGTTTGTACATGGATTTCAATTTAGGGCTGCTCGATTCTGGAAAAAAATATTTCGGTCAATATTGAAATCACGATAATTTAACACAATTACTCGTTGACTTCTGGAAAGATATTGCAATTATTGAACTTAAAAAACTGGAAAAAGTTAAATAAATCAACAGTAAAAAAAAACTTATACAACTGTGAAATTTGCCTTAAAGTGCCCATATTATGAAAAAATCACTTTTTCTGGGATTTGGGGTGTTCTTTTGTGTCTCTGGTGCTTCAACACACATACAAACTTTGAAAAAAATCCATCCATGCTGTTTTGAGTGAGATACGGTTTCTGAATGTGTCCTGCTTTCAGTCTCCTAGTGAGCTGTTCAAAATCGGCTCGGACTGTGACGTCACAGTCCGAAATGAGCTGGCTAACCACAACCGTTAGCTCGTTAGCATGCTAACCGTTAGCATTAGCATGCTAACGCTAATGCTAACGCTAATGCTAACGCTAGCATGCTACGTTGTTCTCAATAGCAAAGCACTGCTACAACACACACAAGTTCACCATAATCCACATAAGAACTACTTACATGTGCGCCCTCATTTAGAAGTCTCCCAGCTAATCCTGCCTTGTAACTGACCAAAGTTGGAGAAACAGGCTTTCTTTTACTGTCTCTAGAGTTAGCTAGCTGACATGATCTACATCTGAACTACTGAGCATGTGCGAGTGCAATCAAAGATAGTACAGAAGAAGAAGATGAAAAGAGGTCTCACTCTGTAGCTAAAACAGAAACCAGGTGAAAAGAGGATCTGCAGCAGTGAGAGAGAGCTGTGCAGTACAACAAAAATATGGTGTTTTTTGAAAATTAAACCATGTAAACCTATTCTGGTACAACCTTAAAATACAGTTATGAACTTGAAAATGAGCATAATATGGGCGCTTTAATACTTTTCCTATTTAAACTTTATTTTTTCATTCAGAACACGAGAGAAAATAAGAGTTTACTTGCAAAACATAATGAGCTAAATAATTGTTTTTCTCGATTATTCTGTTTTTGTGATCATTGGGAGCCGAAATCATAATCACGATTAAATTTCGATTAATTGCACAGTCCTAATTTCAATCTAGTATCTATTTTCTGTGTTGGTTTCAGGTTCCTTACAAAGTTAAAGATGTGGAGCTCGATTATGATAATTACAACCAAGTCCCTGAATCACCAATTGGGCGTGATGAAGAGCCACACCTCTACATGGTGCCCAAAAAATACAGAAAGGTTGGATGCATTTCATTATGGTTTTTAGCTGATTTTTATCTTAAAATCATTTTTTATTTTTTACTGTTGCTTTGTATAAAAATGAAAAATATTGTCATTCAGGTCACAATTAAATACTCCAAACTTGGACTGGAGGACTTTGACTTCAAACATTACAACAGAACCTTGTTTGCTGGCCTGGAGCCTCACATCCCCAACGCCTACTGCAACTGCATGATCCAGGTAAGAAACAAGGAAGAGTTTTAGTGATATTAAATAAAGATTGTTGTTTTGTGACCCATGCAGAGTTGTTTTTCTCCTGTTTCTGTGTTGGCACGTTAGGTATTATATTTCCTGGAGCCAATCCGGTGTCTAGTGCAGAATCATTTGTGCCAGAAGGAGTTTTGCTTGGCCTGTGAGCTCGGCTTCCTCTTCCACATGTTGGATTTGTCACGAGGAGATCCATGTCAGGTACATATTTGTTATTGTTTCTCTGAATAACAGAAGTTCGATTCCTAATCCACATTGTGTTGCAACTGCACATTGTCTCCCATGTAGATTTCCCAATCCAACCTCTTCTATCTCTTCCTCTCAAGGCCAGTAACTTCCTCCGAGCGTTTCGTACCATCCCAGAAGCCTCAGCGCTGGGTCTGATCCTCGCTGACTCGGATGAGCAAACGGGGAAGGCCAGACTCGGCCGCTTAATCCAGAGCTGGAACCGCTTCATCCTCACCCAGCTCCACCAGGAGACACAGGAACAGGAGGGCCCACAGGCCTACAGGGGAGCCAGCAGCAGGTCAGAGCAGTCAAATTAAAAGCTTCTGACACGTCCAGGACAGAGACTGAAAGTATTCTACTAGGGCTGGGTACCGAATTCAATACATTTTAGGCACCGACCGAACTGCCTCTAAAGTATTGAGTATCTAAAAATGCCTCATCATTCAATACCCAGTTTCAATACCTAAGGAACATGCTTTTACCAAGATCTAATAATGTCTGAGATTGGCTGTTTAGCGTTACACGTCGTAGAGACACGCAGGAAAAACTCTACGTTGCACACAGAGACAGGGCTCACGTAGTAAATAAATAAAAAGAGTTGTGCCGGAACGTGTAATGTTGTAAATTCTTTTTGTTTTATAAAATTGATATTGTAAAAAAGTATGGTATCGAGGTCACGGTATTGGTATTGAATATTTTTGAACGATACCAGGATACTAGGCACAGAGCTTTTGCAAAAACAAGTTAAGGGCAGATGTAATTTGTTTGTGTTGTGTCGATGGTCCATTTATACAGTTCTCTGGGTTCCTCTGGGGAGTCCGCCATCGGGAAACTGTTTGGATGTGAAGTTGAGAACAGCAGCCTGTGTCGCTGTGGCAAGGAGACGGTCCGCTCCTCTCTCACGCTGCTCTTCACCATGCATTACCCTGAACAGAACTCTCAAGGTGCGTTTAAAGTACTCTTTCACACTGCTGGGCAAGGATAGTCTTGTGTAGCTGTCTTGCCCTGAGACACCAGTGTATAGGGAACCTGGGGCAGATAAAAGACAATATATTCATTTCTCTTTGACTTTTCAGAGAAAACCGTAAAGGAATACGACTTTGCTGAGATCTTGAAGAAAAGCATCTGTCTGGAGCAGAGCACTCAGGCATGGTGTGAAAACTGTGAGAAGTATCAACCCACAGTGAGTTACAGCTCCCACTCGGACCCATCAGCAGCTCATATTAACAGACCGTACATCTGACAGTCTGATTTCCACCCTGTTCTGCATCATGCTTCTGTGTGCTACTGTAGGTGCAGACACGCAACATCCGATGTCTTCCAGATGTGCTGGTCATCAACTGCGAGGTGAACAGTGCTAAAGAGGCTGAATTCTGGAAGGTTCAGGCGGAGGTAAATGAATAAATGTCATTTTGGTTTCATTTTAGAGATGCACCAATTACAACTTTCTAGGCCGATTCCGATTTTCATTGAGTTAGGCCAGCTGATACCTATTCTAGCCGATTCCGATTTCATTTTTTCTAACCACTTTACAGCACACGCAAATATTTATTTTCTATCTTTTCTTTAATAGAACATTTTGCACAGAACATAGAAAATTTTTTGAACAGATAATGGATCACTATAAAATAGAACTATATAAATTATTCCTGGTGTGGTAAATTCACACACAAGTGCAATGTTAGAACCATTTCCTTTTCACATCAAATATCCAACTAAAAAAATTAGATTTTGGTTTTTGGTGTCATCCCTCCATGCCCTACTTTTTCCTTGCAGGTGTTGCATATTGCAAACTTGTTATCTTCTGCACACACGCTGAAGAATTTCCAACACACGGCGGAAAAGTTGAGAGAAAGGAAAAAGAGACGTGCTGTCGCATCCGTGCGTGCGTCCGTCCTTGAGAACTGTAACTCGTATAACTTATGTTGTCAGTTAATTGTAGCATTGTGGCATATGTCACAATGCCGGTCATGGCCGAGCACGTGAAAACCGGCCAATTACGGTCACCGGCCGGTCTATCGGTGCATCTCTATTTCATTTCCACCCTTGCAAGTTTCAAATGCTATTTTAAGATTAATTAATGACTTTCCTGCCGTTAGTTAAATTAATTATGTGATTGTTTTTTTCTTCTTTCTCCACAGTACGCCTTCAATAAGGCCATGCAGAAAGAGGCGCAGGAACCTGCAAAACCCAAAGAGCCCCCACCCATGCCCACCGAGTGGTGCTTGGAGTAAGATCCCTTTTTATAATATCAAATAAATAGGGTTGCATCATTGGTCATTTCTATTGTGGATTAAGGTTTTTGATTAATCAATGATTTGTTCAGTCAATAAAACATCCGAAAACGGTAAAGAAAAGCCCCATTGTAATTTCCCTTTGAATATCTTGTTTGGTCCAAACAAGAGCCAAAAATGATATAAAAGAGAGAAGACCATCGCATCCTGAAGAAGAGAAGCTGTATCTATCACGTCTGGCAAAAATAGATTTAAGCAATTTATAGATAATCAATTTAGTTTCTAATCAATTTTCTGTCTATCAACTAATTGACTAATTGTTTCAGCTCTGGAATAACATATCACACAAATACTGTACGTCCTTGTAGCGGGGAGGACATATGCAGCATGGAGGGCATCACCTTCGACACGCGGGCGGAGGATCTGCGACACGTCTGGATCCCTCTGACTCTCAAGATGTCCATCAGCAAAAGTCAGGGACTGGAGATCAGCAGCTGGCCCGAAGGAGAGGAGGTGAGCAAGGAAGCGTTTGATTCAAACACTGATTTTGATTATTTTAATTTTTTATTTCTATGAGTTAAGATTTACTCACAACTCTCGTTAACGTGGTCTCCGATCAGTTAAGTGCTGCTGAAGAGGAGGAGGGCGCCTCTGTTTATGACTTGGTGGTCACGGTGCCTCATATCCTGGACGCTCGCGCAGGTGGGAACTTGGTTGCACACATCAAGGTGGGAGAGACGTACCATCAAAGAAAGGAGGTGAGCTTACATTAGAAAATGCAGTCAGTTGAGCCACAGCATCGTCGATGTTTTATACTGGGTCACATCAAATCTGTGTTTGAGAACTGACTTTTAAAATGTTTGTTTCAGGGAGTCACACATCAGCAGTGGTACCTCTTCAATGATTTCTTAATTGAGCCAATTGACAAGGTAAATATTTGATTTAATTTATGCTAATGAAATGTCATGTTTGGAGTCCTGTAAAAGTAATGCGATTTTTTTGTTGTTGTTGTTTGTCAAAGACCGAAGCTGCTCAGTTTGATGTGAGCTGGAAAGTGCCAGGCATTTTGTATTACGCCAAGAGGAACTACCACACCAAATACGACCTCCGCAGTGAGTTTTAGGACATTAAATCTGGAGATTTTACTTGTAGGTTGGCATTCATTCATTTACCTGCTCATGCTATGCCGTTTGCCTCAGTTAAAAATCCCATAGACGCCAGCGTGCTGCTGACGGAGGCCTCGTTGGCTCGGAAGCAGCGGAAGAGTCACGCCACTTTCATCCCCCTCATGGTCAGCGAGATGCCGCAGGCCAATGACTTGGTGGGGCTGGACGCTGAGTTTGTCACACTCAACCAGGTGAGTCTGGATTATAATGCCACTGTGTGTTTACCGCACTCTGTCACACAGAAACCAGGTTACTCTGAGAACTCAGTTCATCAGAAAACATGTTTACAGGTTGAGTAAGTTACTGTAAAGGCGAGTATACAATCATTCCTCCCCTACTCCTGCTCATATTTTGGAAGCATGGCTTGCTTACTTTAACTGTATAAAAAGGCGCTGCAGCCTGACATTCAGCAGAAACCAACCTATTCCGACTTCTAGAGGCGACTTTGTGTCCTTTCAGTTGTAGTTGGAAGTTGGATTGAAATATTTCAACACTCTGTGTAATGAGCTCTCCTCTCAATCCCTCACTCCCTGTCTTAAAGGAGAACTCGCATCAGTCTGTTTAAAGGTGTTAAGGAGTATGACTGCATATGTGAAAACAAGTTGTATAAAGCCTTTCGTGGCTCCAGAGGGAGCTGTGCATAGTCTGATAAATTTGCATTGAATACTAAAAGTTTGAAAATTAAAATAAATCTTGGGGTGTGGAGTTAGAAAGAAGTGAGACCTCTGTAGCTCGCTTCTCATCTCTGCTGCAGGCTAGTGTCTCAAAGCTACAATAGCTGCTACTAGCATAACACACCCAAATCTCTGACGCATTTGGAATATGGCTAATGCAGGCATTAGGTTTTGACAAGGGAGAGGAATGCATGGAATAAAACAAATATATACAGTACAGGCCAAAAGTTTGGACACACCTTCTCATTCAATGCGTTTCCTTTATTTTCATGACTATTTACATTGTAAATTCTCACTGAAGACATCAAAACTATGAATGAACACATATGGAATTATGTACTTAACAAAAAAGTGTGAAATAACTGAAAACATGTCTTATATTTTAGATTCCTCAAAGTAGCCACCTTTTCCTCCGATTACTGCTTTGCACACTCTTGGCATTCTCTTGATGAGCTTCAAGAGGTAGTCACTTGAAATGGTTTTCCAACAGTCTTGAAGGAGTTCCCAGAGATGCTTAGCACTTGTTGGCCCTTTTGCCTTCACTCTGCGGTCCAGCTCACCCCAAACCATTTCGATTGGGTTCAGGTCCGGTGACTGTGGAGGCCAGGTCATCTGGCGCAGCACTCCATCGCTCTCCTTCTTGGTCAAATAGCCCTTACACAGGCAGGAGGTGTGTTTGGGGGTCATTGTCCTGTTGAAAAATAAATGATGGTCCAACTAAACGCAAACCGGATGGGATGGCATGTCGCTGCAGGATGCTGTGGTAGCCATGCTGGTTCAGTATGCCTTCAATTTTGAATAAATCCCCAACAGTGTCACCAGCAAAGCACCCCCACACCATCACACCTCCTCCTCCATGCTTCACGGTGGGAACCAGGCATGTAGAATCCATCCGTTCACCTTTTCTGCGTCGCACAAAGACACAGCGGTTGGAACCAAAGATCTCAAATTTGGACTCCTCAGACCAAAGCACAGATTTCCACTGGTCTAATGTCCATTCCTTGTGTTTCTTGGCCCAAACAAATCTCTTCTGCTTGTTGCCTCTCCTTAGCAGTGGTATCCTAGCAGCTACTTGTAACATGAAGGCCTGATTCGCACAGTCTCCTCTTAACAGTTGTTCTAGAGATGTGTCTGCTGCTAGAACTCTGTCTGGCATTCATCTGGTCTCTAATCTGAGCTGCTGTTAACTTGCGTTTTCTGAGGCTGGTGACTCGGATTAACTTATCCTCAGCAGCAGAGGTGACTCTTGGTCTTCCTTTCCTGGGGCGGTCTTCATGTGAGCCAGTTTCGTTGTAGCGCTTGATGCTTTTTGCGACTGCACTTGGGGACACGTTCAAAGTTTTCGCAATTTTCCGGACTGACTGACCTTCATTTGTTAAAGTAATGATGGCCACTCGTTTCTCTTTACTTAGCTGATTGGTTCTTGCCATAATATGAATTCTAACAGTTGTCCAATAGGGCTGTCGGCTGTGTATCAACTTGACTTCTGCACAACACAACTGATGGTCCCAACCCCATTAATAAGGGAAAAAAATTCCACTAATTAACCCTGACAAGGCACACCTGTGAAGTGAAAACCATTTCAGGTGACTACCTCATGAAGCTCATTGAGAGAACACCAAGGGTTTGCATTCTATCAAAAAAGCAAAGGGTGGCTACTTTGAGGAATCTAAAATATAAGACATGTTTTCAGTTATTTCACACTTTTTTACATAATTACATACATAATTCCACATGTGTTCATTCATGGTTTTGATGCCTTCAGTGAGAATCTACAATGTAAATAGTCATGAAAATAAAGAAAACGCATTGAATGAGAAGGTGTCCAAACTTTTGGCCTGTACTGTATATATCTCTGGTTCTGCTGCATAGATTTTCATATTTTTTTTTTTTCCCCGAAGTGTCCGATAACGAGTACTCTTCAAAGTCTTCGTCATGCACATGCATAGTTGTGAAAAGTCGATTAGAACCCCGGTAACCCATATACTACTCGATTTTCTTTTGACATTGGTAGTTTAAGGTAGAGTCTGCGATTCTAATCCATTACATCAAATCGTCAAATTTAAATATGTCAAATTTAGCGAATATCTCCTCACGGTCTGCTAGCTTTCTGTTCTGTTTGTGTGCTTAAAAAATAGGTGTTCATACTAGGCATGGGCCGGTTACCGGTTTCAAGGTATACCGAGGTTTGAAAAAGTCTCGGTTTCAAAACCACCAACATTTCCTGTCATGTCTAAGGTATGAGCTGTTTTTTTTTTTTTTTTTTTTATAAGTCATCTAGGACAGAACGCGCAGTCTAGAAATCCCTCTCCCTGCCAGTGTGCAGTGTGTTTAAAAATAAAATATATTGTGTTCAATGGAGGAAAATAAATGGGCATTTCAAAATAATACATTTTAAAGCTGTAATTGCAATACTGCAATACCATGAACCTGTGATATTTTTGCTGAAGGTTATCATACCATCAGAATCTCATACCGGCCCATGCCTAGTTCATACCCAGCCCTGGCTCTGTAAATGGGGAAACCGACAAAGCATCTCGGACCAAGCCACACAACATTATTGCGTTCGTGCTGGTGCACAGGACAGGGGAAAGGCCATGGACGTGTAAAGAGAGAGGAAGTGGGAGCGAGAGGGACAGTCAATCTGGCACATGCTAACGTTCTGAAGGAGCACTGACGGGAGGCGGTGTGTCTGTTTAGGTGTTAAGTTCAAATATCAACAATCTTTCTCCAGAATCGCAATGCTGAGGTCTGTTTACCAAATTATTCTTTTCGATTTCCTTGTTTGTGTCAGGAGGTGAGTTAGAGTGAAGTCTTTCATATCAGAACTAAAACTTAATACGTTTTCTCTTTCTCGCAAGGAAACATGGACAAACTGATATTCCAAAAAAAAAAGTGAAATAGTGGCCTGATATATTATGAAAAAAAACTAAATGATAGTCTAACTTGAATCACCTCAATGTGAATAATGCTTTATTGTTAAGCTCTGTTAAAAGTAAAATGTTTTTCAAATCTATGATCAAACATTATTTTGACATTTTACAGTGTGTTTATGCTCATAATAATACTGTTTTTGTTATTGTTAAGTCTTCTATAATAAAGCTGGCCTATGACTGTGTGTGTCTGCAGGAAGAGGCAGAGCTTCGCAGTGACGGCACCAAGTCGACCATCAAGCCCAGCCAGATGTCTGTGGCCAGGATCACCTGTGTGAGGGGCCAGGGGCCCAACGAGGGGGTGCCTTTCATCGATGACTACATCTCCACTCAGGAGCAGGTAAACGGCCAAAAATACAGCAAAATAACCTTTTAAAGGAAGTGTTGAATGTTGTGCAAACAGGATACCCCTGACTGATACCTTTTCCCCCCTGTCACTACCTCTATCATGTTGCCTTCATTGTCATTAAACAGTGTCCTTTTGTCTGTGTTGATAAAAAACAAGAAGAAATTAGCAGAGAGGTTTTCTTTTGTTTGCAGTTCAATTACTGATGCACAAGTAGTAAGCATTACAGAAAGATTTCCTGAACTTTTCTTGTGCTCGGGTCACGATGATTGATCCCTTGTCCCTCGTTTGTCTAGAGCAGAGATCTCTTTCATACCAAGGGCCAAAATGTATCTGGATGGAAGGCCATGGGCCAAAAATAAGATGTTAAGATCGATGTTAAAGAATACCGTAATTCTTTGTAGATAAAACTTACTAATTTAACAGGGAAATTTACCATCACTGTGCTTTACAGTACGGTAAGCATTTTACAGCACTTTCAAAATAAGAGGAGATTAAGCACGAGCGTGTCAAATGCCATGCCGGGCCAAAACAAACTTGGCCCGCGGGCCCCAAATTGGGCGGCCTTGGTCTAGAGAGTACTTTCTGCCCACTTGATAGAAAAGTCTTTATTCATTAGTTACGAAACATTAACCCTGTGCTTTTCCAAACTTAATCCTACATGTGTAGACCCCTGACCCTTCTGAATGTCTGTTCTCCCAGGTGGTGGACTATTTGACACAATATTCTGGCATCAAACCAGGAGACCTGGATGCAAAGATTTCTTCAAAGCATTTGACCACACTGAAGTCCACGTACTTAAAGCTGCGCTTCCTCATCGACACGGGAGTCCGCTTTGTTGGTCACGGTTTACAGAAGGACTTTCGGGTCATTAATCTACTGGTATGTTATTTCACAACTCAAGTCAGATTTGTTTTGTAAATAATTAGTTTACAGTTGACTGTGTAGTGCATGGCAGTGCATAATTAAAACCACTGTAAGGGGAACACAGGTGACTTAAGTCGGTTACTTTGCGGTTTTTCAGGTTCTAAAGGACCAAGTCGTCGACACTGTCTACCTGTTCCATTTACCCCGCAAGAGGATGATTTCTCTGAGATTTCTCGCCTGGTACTTTCTAGGTAAGTAAAGGCGGCTATAATCTATATTTCAGAACACAGTGACGAATCTGCAGAGAATTATCACCCTACTGCAGTTACTTCGACTCTACACAGCTTAGAAAGCATCCTTTGGCTCCTTGTTCAGCTTTCCGGCCCGCATTTTGTAGTTTTGTTTCTTTTTCACATCTCACCGCTCGTCGTTTTCATCTGCAGAAGGTGGCAAAGCTCTAACAATCCACTTCACAACCTGTTCAGCACCAGACAGCAGACAGACCCAGTTAGAGACTAGCTGGTGAACATAGTGGAGCATTTAGCAACTAAAGAGACCGATATTTCCCTCAGAAGTTGATGGAGACACAAAAACGGAGCTGGAAAAGAGTGAATATTGGTCTTACATTTATCAGGTGGATAGACATATGATTCCAAATAAATGCTAATGTTGCTCTGTGTCTGCTGGATGTGTAAATAAGCAACTGTACGCCAACAAGTTCACCTTACAAACGTAAAAAAGTGATAACTTGTTCATGTTTTTACAGCTTGTTTCTGCTGCCTCCAAGTGGCCAAAACAATCTGTGATTGCACCTTTAGGGAGAAAACAATAAAGTAGACCGCTGCACAGATTCATGCTCAAAGCAAATAAAGCACACACAACTTCATGTCTGCTCCCAAATTATTAATTGACTATCTGACATTTCTGTGGACAGGCGGGCCGCTTAAACATCAGTTGGTCGATTGCAGTTGTTCAAGACTCAAATGTCTCGAAGATTAGATTAGATTCAGCTTTATTGTCATTGTGCGGAGTACAAATACAAAGACAACGAAATGCAGTTTGCGTCCAACCAGAAGTGCAAAAAGAGCAGAAAAGTGCAATGTGATATAAAAGTATAGACAGGACAAGATATATAGTGCAGTGTAGACAGTAGTGTATAGTTGGTTTACAGAAGATGGTTTAGAGTAATATAAATTAAATATAAACATGTGCAGTGTGTTAGCAGTTACCTTATAAGAGCAGAATAAATATGGCTATGTAATATGAACAATGTATAAACAACATGTACAGATATGTGCAATGTAGTAGCAGTAACATAATAGTAGTAAGAATAATATAGCTATATATAGTGTATTATTATAAGACAAACAGAATAAATATGGAAATTTAGTATGAACAATATAGACAGATATGTACAGTATGTACAGCTATGTGCAGTGTGGTAACAGTACCATTGTAGTGCAGAAACGGTAACAAGTTGTTGTGTTTAATACAAAGAAGGGAATAATTTAGAACATTCCAAATATCCGCATTGTAAACTGGTGCTTAACGGTTGAGATGCATCCACGGGTCATGATGACTAGTCATTCCTAAACGTCTAAACGTTTGTCTGTGTGGCTCCCAGACCTCAGCATCCAGGGGGAAACCCACGACA